>NW_027168032.1:0-75474 GCF_040954835.1 Lepisosteus oculatus | reverse complement strand
TGTTTATTTAAGCTGAAAAACACGTTTTGACCCTTTCTGCACACTGGGGTTAAGATCTGAGTGTGTGGGCTCTTCTGAGTTTTGCTGTTACTTGGGGATTCAGTTGTCTGAAAAAAAGCGTTTATTTTTGGCTGAAAAACACGTTTTGAAAAGGGTGCTGTTACTGCCCCATAACTTACATGGGGTTGACCAAACTTGCAGAAACATGTTTATTTCTGCTGAAAAACACGTTTTGACCCTTTCTGCACACTGGGGTTAAGATCTGAGTGTGTGGGCTCTTCTGAGTTTTCGCTGTTACATGGGGATTCAGTTGTCTGAAAAACGCGTTTATTTCGGGCTGAAAAACACGTTTTGAAAAGTGTGCTGTTACTGCCCCATAACTTACATGGGGTTGACCAAACTTGCAGAAACATGTTTATTTCTGCTGAAAAACACGTTTTGACCCTTTCTGCACACTGGGGTTAAGAGCTGAGTGTGTGGGCTCTTCTTAGCCTTGCTGTTACCTGGGGATTCAGTTGTCTGAAAAAACGCGTTTATTTCGGGCTGAAAAACATGTTTTGAAAAGGGTGCTGTTACTGCCCCATAACTTACATGGGGTTGACCAAACTTGCAGAAACATGTTTATTTCTGCTGAAAAACACGTTTTGACCCTTTCTGCACACTGGGGTTAAGAGCTGAGTGTGTGGGCTCTTCTGAGACTTGCTGTTACTTGGGGATTCAGTTGTCTGAAAAAAAGCGTTTATTTCGGGCTGAAAAACACGTTTTGAAAAGGGTGCTGTTACTGCCCCATAACTTACATGGGGTTGACCAAACTTGCAGAAACATGTTTATTTCTGCTGAAAAACACGTTTTGACCCTTTCTGCACACTGGGGTTAAGAGCTGAGTGTGTGGGCTCTTCTGAGACTTACTGTGACTTGGGGATTCAGTTGTCTGAAAAAAAGCGTTTATTTCGGGCTGAAAAACACGTTTTGAAAAGGGTGCTGTTACTGCCCCATAACTTACATGGGGTTGACCAAACTTGCAGAAACATGTTTATTTCTGCTGAAAAACACGTTTTGACCCTTTCTGCACAGTAGGGTTAAGAGCTGAGTTTGTGGGCTCTTCTGAGTTTTGCTGTTACATGGGGATTCAGTTGTCTGAAAAAACGCGTTTATTTCGGGCTGAAAAACACGTTTTGAAAAGGGTGCTGTTACTGCCCCATAACTTACATGGGGTTGACCAAACTTGCAGAAACATGTTTATTTCTGCTGAAAAACACGTTTTGACCCTTTCTGCACAGTGGGGTTAAGAGCTGAGTGTGTGGGCTCTTCTGAGACTTGCTGTTACTTGGGGATTCAGTTGTCTGAAAAAAAGCGTTTATTTCAGGGTGAAAAACACGTTTTGAAAAGGGTGCTGTTACTGCCCCATAACTTACATGGGGTTGACCAAACTTGCAGAAACATGTTTATTTCTGCTGAAAAACACGTTTTGACCCTTTCTGCACACTGGGGTTAAGAGCTGAGTGTGTGGGCTCTTCTGAGACTTGCTGTGACTTGGGGATTCAGTTGTCTGAAAAAAAGCGTTTATTTCGGGCTGAAAAACACGTTTTGAAAAGTGCGCTGTTACTGCCCCATAACTTACATGGGGTTGACCAAACTTGCAGAAACATGTTTATTTCTGCTGAAAAACACGTTTTGACCCTTTCTGCACAGTGGGGTTAAGAGCTGAGTGTGTGGGCTCTTCTGAGTTTTGCTGTTACATGGGGATTCAGTTGTCTGAAAAAACGCGTTTATTTCGGGCTGAAAAACACGTTTTGAAAAGGGTGCTGTTACTGCCCCATAACTTACATGGGGTTGACCAAACTTGCAGAAACATGTTTATTTCTGCTGAAAAACACGTTTTGACCCTTTCTGCACAGTGGGGTTAAGAGCTGAGTTGTGGGCTCTTCTGAGTTTTGCTGTTACATGGGGATTCAGTTGTCTGAAAAAACGCGTTTATTTCGGGCTGAAAAACACGTTTTGAAAAGGGTGCTGTTACTGCCCCATAACTTACATGGGGTTGACCAAACTTGCAGAAACATGTTTATTTCTGCTGAAAAACACGTTTTGACCCTTTCTGCACACTGGGGTTAAGAGCTGAGTGTGCTGGCTCTTCTGAGACTTGCTGTTACTTGGGGATTCAGTTGTCTGAAAAAAAGCGTTTATTTCGGGCTGAAAAACACGTTTTGAAAAGTGTGCTGTTACTGCCCCATAACTTACATGGGGTTGACCAAACTTGCAGAAACATGTTTATTTAAGCTGAAAAACACGTTTTGACCCTTTCTGCACACTGGGGTTAAGATCTGAGTGTGTGGGCTCTTCTGAGTTTTGCTGTTACTTGGGGATTCAGTTGTCTGAAAAAAAGCGTTTATTTCGGGCTGAAAAACACGTTTTGAAAAGGGTGCTGTTACTGCCCCATAACTTACATGGGGTTGACCAAACTGCAGAAACATGTTTATTTCTGCTGAAAAACACGTTTTGACCCCTTTCTGCACACTGGGGTTAAGATCTGAGTGTGTGGGCTCTTCTGAGTTTTGCTGTTACATGGGGATTCAGTTGTCTGAAAAAACGCGTTTATTTCGGGCTGAAAAACACGTTTTGAAAAGTGTGCTGTTACTGCCCCATAACTTACATGGGGTTGACCAAACTTGCAGAAACATGTTTATTTCTGCTGAAAAACACGTTTTGACCCTTTCTGCACACTGGGGTTAAGAGCTGAGTGTGTGGGCTCTTCTTAGCCTTGCTGTTACCTGGGGATTCAGTTGTCTGAAAAAACGCTTTTATTTCGGGCTGAAAAACACGTTTTGAAAAGGGTGCTGTTACTGCCCCATAACTTACATGGGGTTGACCAAACTTGCAGAAACATGTTTATTTCTGCTGAAAAACACGTTTTGACCCTTTCTGCACACTGGGGTTAAGAGCTGAGTGTGTGGGCTCTTCTGAGACTTGCTGTTACTTGGGGATTCAGTTGTCTGAAAAAAAGCGTTTATTTCGGGCTGAAAAACACGTTTTGAAAAGGGTGCTGTTACTGCCTCATAACTTACATGGGGTTGACCAAACTTGCAGAAACATGTTTTATTTCTGCTGAAAAACACGTTTTGACCCTTTCTGCACACTGGGGTTAAGAGCTGAGTTTGTGGGCTCTTCTGAGCCTTGCTGTTACCTGGGGATTCAGTTGTATGAAAAAACGCGTTTATTTCGGGCTGAAAAACACGTTTTGAAAAGGGTGCTGTTACTGGCCCATAACTTACATGGGGTTGACCAAACTTGCAGAAACATGTTTATTTCTGCTGAAAAACACGTTTTGACCCTTTCTGCACACTGGGGTTAAGAGCTGAGTGTGTGGGCTCTTCTGAGACTTGCTGTTACTTGGGAATTCAGTTGTCTGAAAAAAGCGTTTATTTCAGGGTTGAAAAACACGTTTTGAAAAGGGTGCTGTTACTGCCCCATAACTTACATGGGGTTGACCAAACTTGCAGAAACATGTTTATTTCTGCTGAAAAACACGTTTTGACCCTTTCTGCACACTGGGGTTAAGAGCTGAGTGTGTGGGCTCTTCTGAGACTTACTGTGACTTGGGGATTCAGTTGTCTGAAAAAAAAGCGTTTATTTCGGGCTGAAAAACACGTTTTGAAAAGTGTGCTGTTACTGCCCCATAACTTACATGGGGTTGACCAAACTTGCAGAAACATGTTTATTTCTGCTGAAAAACACGTTTTAACCCTTTCTGCACACTGGGGTTAAGATCTGAGTGTGTGGGCTCTTCTGAGTTTTGCTGTTACATGGGGATTCAGTTGTCTGAAAAAACGCGTTTATTTCGGGCTGAAAAACACGTTTTGAAAAGGGTGCTGTTACTGCCCCATAACTTACATGGGGTTGACCAAACTTGCAGAAACATGTTTATTTCTGCTGAAAAACACGTTTTTGACCCTTTCTGCACAGTGGGGTTAAGAGCTGAGTTTGTGGGCTCTCTGAGTTTTGCTGTTACATGGGGATTCAGTTGTCTGAAAAAACGCGTTTATTTCGGGCTGAAAAACACGTTTTGAAAAGGGTGCTGTTACTGCCCCATAACTTACATGGGGTTGACCAAACTTAGCAGAAACATAGTTTATTTCTGCTGAAAAACACGTTTGACCCTTTCTGCACACTGGGGTTAAGAGCTGAGTGTGTGGGCTCTTCTGAGACTTGCTGTTACTTGGGGATTCAGTTGTCTGAAAAAAGCGTTTATTTCAGGGTGAAAAACACGTTTTGAAAAGGGTGCTGTTACTTCCCCATATCTTACATGGGGTTGACCAAACTTGCAGAAACATGTTTATTTCTGCTGAAAAACACGTTTGACCCTTTCTGCACACTGGGGTTTAAGAGCTGAGTGTGTGGGCTCTTCTGAGACTTGCTGTGACTTGGGGATTCAGTTGTCTGAAAAAAAGCGTTTATTTCGGGCTGAAAAACACGTTTTGAAAAGTGCGCTGTTACTGCCCCATAACTTACATGGGTTGACCAACTTGCAGAAACATGTTTATTTCTGCTGAAAAACACGTTTTGACCCTTTCTGCACACTGGGGTTAAGATCTGAGTGTGTGGGCTCTTCGAGTTTTGCTGTACATGGGGATTCAGTTGTCTGAAAAAACGCGTTTATTTCGGGCTGAAAAACACGTTTTGAAAAGTGTGCTGTTACTGCCCCATAACTTACATGGGGTTGACCAAACTTGCAGAAACATGTTTATTTCTGCTGAAAAACACGTTTTGACCCTTTCTGCACACTGGGGTTAAGAGCTGAGTGTGCTGGCTCTTCTGAGACTTGCTGTTACATTGGGGATTCAGTTGTCTGAAAAAAAGCGTTTATTTCGGGCTGAAAAACACGTTTTGAAAAGTGTGCTGTTACTGCCCCATAACTTACATGGGGTTGACCAAACTTGCAGAAACATGTTTATTTATGCTGAAAAACACGTTTTGACCCTTTCTGCACACTGGGGTTAAGATCTGAGTGTGTGGGCTCTTCTGAGTTTTGCTGTTACATGGGGATTCAGTTGTCTGAAAAAACGCGTTTATTTCGGGCTGAAAAACACGTTTTGAAAAGGGTGCTGTTACTGCCCCATAACTTACATGGGGTTGACCAAACTTGCAGAAACATGTTTATTTCTGCTGAAAACACGTTTTGACCCTTTCTGATCAGTGGGGTTAAGAGCTGAGTGTGTGGGCTCTTCTGAGTTTTGCTGTTACATGGGGATTCAAGTTGTCTGAAAAAAAGCGTTTATTTCGGGCTGAAAAACACGTTATGAAAAGGGTGCTTTTACTGCCCCATAACTTACATGGGGTTGACAAACTTGCAGAAACATGTTTATTTCTGCTGAAAAACACGTTTTGACCCATTCTGCACACTGGGGTTAAGAGCTGAGTGTGCTGGCTCTTCTGAGACTTGCTGTTACTTGGGGATTCAGTTGTCTGAAAAAAAGCGTTTATTTCGGGCTGAAAACACGTTTTGAAAAGGGTGCTGTTACTGCCCCATAACTTACATGGGGTTGACCAAACTTGCAGAAAAATGTTTATTTCTGCTGAAAAACACGTTTTTAACCCTTTCTGCACAGTGGGGTTAAGAGCTGAGTGTGTGGGCTCTTCTGAGACTTGCTGTTACTTGGGGATTCAGTTGTCTGAAAAAAACGCGTTTATTTCGGGCTGAAAAACACGTTTTTGAAAAGGGTGCTGTTACTGCCCCATAACTTACATGGGGTTGACCAAACTTGCAGAAACATGTTTATTTCTGCTGAAAAACACGTTTTGACCCTTTCTGCACACTGGGGTTAAGATCTGAGTGTCTGGGCTCTTCTGAGTTTTGCTGTTTACATGGGGATTCAGTTGTCTGAAAAACGCGTTTATTTCGGGCTGAAAAACACGTTTTGAAAAGGGTGCTGTTACTGCCCCATAACTTACATGGGGTTGACCAAACTTGCAGAAACATGTTTATTTCTGCTGAAAAACACGTTTTGACCCTTTCTGCACACATGGGGTTAAGATCTGAGTGTGTGGGCTCTTCTGAGTTTTGCTGTTACATGGGGATTCAGTTGTCTGAAAAAATGCGTTTATTTCGGGCTGAAAACACGTTTTGAAAGGGTGCTGTTACTGCCCCATAACTTACATTGGGGTTGACCAAACTTGCAGAAACATGTTTATTTCTGCTGAAAAACACGTTTTGACCCTTTCTGCACAGTGGGGTTAAGAGCTGAGTGTGTGGGCTCTTCTGAGTTTTGCTGTTACATGGGGATTCAGTTGTCTGAAAAAAAGCGTTTATTTCGGGCTGAAAAACACGTTTTGAAAAGTGTGCTGTTACTGCCCCATAACTTACATGGGGTTGACCAAACTTGCAGAAACATGTTTATTTCTGCTGAAAAACACGTTTTAACCCTTTCTGCACACTGGGGTTAAGAGCTGAGTGTGTGGGCTCTTCTGAGACTTGCTGTTACTTGGGGATTCAGTTGTCTGAAAAACGCGTTTATTTCGGGCTGAAAAACACGTTTTGAAAAGGGTGCTGTTACTGCCCCATAACTTACATGGGGTTGACCAAACTTGCAGAAACATGTTTATTTCTGCTGAAAAACACGTTTTGACCCTTTCTGCACAGTGGGGTTAAGAGCTGAGTGTGTGGGCTCTTCTGAGTTTTGCTGTTACATGGGGATTCAGTTGTCTGAAAAAACGCGTTTATTTCGGGCTGAAAAACACGTTTTGAAAAGGGTGCTGTTACTGCCCCATAACTTACAGGGGGTTGACCAAACTTGCAGAAACATGTTTATTTCTGCTGAAAAACACGTTTTGACCCTTTCTGCACACTGGGGTTAAGATCTGAATGTGTGGGCTCTTCTGAGTTTTGCTGTTACATGGGGATTCAGTTGTCTGAAAAAACGCGTTTATTTCGGGCTGAAAAACACATTTTGAAAAGTGTGCTGTTACTGCCCCATAACTTACATGGGGTTGACCAAACTTGCAGAAACATGTTTATTTCTGCTGAAAAAACGTTTTGACCCTTTCTGCACACTGGTGTTAAGATCTGAGTGTGTGGGCTCTTCTGAGTTTTGCTGTTACATGGGGATTCAGTTGTCTGAAAAAACGCGTTTATTTCGGGCTGAAAAACACGTTTTGAAAAGGGTGCTGTTACTGCCCCATAACTTACATGGGGTTGACCAAACTTGCAGAAACATGTTTATTTCAGCTGAAAAACACGTTTTGACCCTTTCTGCACACTGGGGTTAAGATCTGAGTGTGTGGGCTCTTCTGAGTTTTGCTGTTACATGGGGATTCAGTTGTCTGAAAAAACGCGTTTATTTCGGGCTGAAAAACACGTTTTGAAAAGTGTGCTGTTACTGCCCCATAACTTACATGGGGTTGACCAAACTTGCAGAAACATGTTTATTTCTGCTGAAAAACACGTTTTGACCCTTTCTGCACACTGGGGTTAAGAGCTGAGTGTGTGGGCTCTTCTTAGCCTTGCTGTTACCTGGGGATTCAGTTGTCTGAAAAAACGCGTTTATTTCGGGCTGAAAAACACGTTTTGAAAAGTGTGCTGTTACTGCCCCATAACTTACATGGGGTTGACTAAACTTGCAGAAACATGTTTATTTCTGCTGAAAAACACGTTTTGACCCCTTCTGCACACTGGGGTTAAGAGCTGAGTGTGTGGGCTCTTCTTAGCCTTGCTGTTACCTGGGGATTCAGTTGTCTGAAAAAACACGTTTATTTCGGGCTGAAAAACACGTTTTGAAAAGGGTGCTGTTACTGCCCCATAACTTACATGGGGTTGACCAAACTTGCAGAAACATGTTTATTTCTGCTGAAAAACACGTTTTGACCCTTTCTGCACAGTGGGGTTAAGAGCTGAGTGTGTGGGCTCTTCTGAGTTTTGCTGTTACATGGGGATTCAGTTGTCTGAAAAAACGCGTTTATTTCGGGCTGAAAAAAACGTTTTGAAAAGGGTGCTGTTACTGCCCCATAACTTACAGGGGGTTGACCAAACTTGCAGAAACATGTTTATTTCTGCTGAAAAACACGTTTTGACCCTTTCTGCACACTGGGGTTAAGAGCTGAGTGTGCTGGCTCTTCTGAGACTTGCTGTTACTTGGGGATTCAGTTGTCTGAAAAAACGCGTTTATTTCGGGCTGAAAAACACGTTTTGAAAAGTGTGCTGTTACTGCCCCATAACTTACATGGGGTTGACCAAACTTGCAGAAACATGTTTATTTCAGCTGAAAAACACGTTTTGACCCTTTCTGCACACTGGGGTTAAGATCTGAGTGTGTGGGCTCTTCTGAGTTTTGCTGTTACATGGGGATTCAGTTGTCTGAAAAAACGCGTTTATTTCGGGCTGAAAAACACGTTTTGAAAAGTGTGCTGTTACTGCCCCATAACTTACATGGGGTTGACCAAACTTGCAGAAACATGTTTATTTCTGGTGAAAAACACGTTTTGACCCTTTCTGCACACTGGGGTTAAGAGCTGAGTGTGTGGGCTCTTCTTAGCCTTGCTGTTACCTGGGGATTCAGTTGTCTGAAAAAACGCGTTTATTTCGGGCTGAAAAACACGTTTTGAAAAGGGTGCTGTTACTGCCCCATAACTTACATGGGGTTGACCAAACTTGCAGAAACATATTTATTTCTGCTGAAAAACACGTTTTGACCCTTTCTGCACACTGGGGTTAAGAGCTGAGTGTGTGGGCTCTTCTGAGCCTTGCTGTTACCTGGGGATTCAGTTGTATGAAAAAACGCGTTTATTTCGGGCTGAAAAACACGTTTTGAAAAGGGTGCTGTTACTGCCCCATAACTTACATGGGGTTGACCAAACTTGCAGAAACATGTTTATTTCTGCTGAAAAACACGTTTTGACCCTTTCTGCACACTGGGGTTAAGAGCTGAGTGTGTGGGCTCTTCTGAGACTTGCTGTTACTTGGGGATTCAGTTGTCTGAAAAAAAGCGTTTATTTCAGGGTGAAAAACACGTTTTGAAAAGGGTGCTGTTACTGCCCGATAACTTACATGGGGTTGACCAAACTTGCAGAAACATGTTTATTTCTGCTGAAAAACACGTTTTGACCCTTTCTGCACACTGGGGTTAAGAGCTGAGTGTGTGGGCTCTTCTGAGACTTGCTGTGACTTGGGGATTCAGTTGTCTGAAAAAAAGCGTTTATTTCGGGCTGAAAAACACGTTTTGAAAAGTGTGCTGTTACTGCCCCATAACTTACATGGGGTTGACCAAACTTGCAGAAACATGTTTATTTCTGCTGAAAACACGTTTTGACCCTTTCTGCACACTGGGGTTAAGATCTGAGTGTGTGGGCTCTTCTGAGTTTTGCTGTTACATGGGGATTCAGTTGTCTGAAAAAACGCGTTTATTTCGGGCTGAAAAAAGACGTTTTGAAAAGGGTGCTGTTACTGCCCCATAACTTACATGGGGTTGACCAAACTTGCAGAAACATGTTTATTTCTGCTGAAATCACGTTTTGACCCTTTCTGCACAGTGGGGTTAAGAGCTGAGTGTGCTGGCTCTTCTGAGACTTGCTGCTACTTGGGGATTCAGTTGTCTGAAAAAAAGCGTTTATTTCGGGCTGAAAAACACGTTTTGAAAAGGGTGCTGTTACTGCCCCATAACTTACATGGGGTTGACCAAACTTGCAGAAACATGTTTATTTCTGCTGAAAAAAACGTTTTGACCCTTTCTGCACACTGGGGTTAAGAGCTGAGTGTGGCTGGCTCTTCTGAGACTTGCTGCTACTTGGGGATTCAGTTGTCTGAAAAAAAGCGTTTATTTCGGGCTGAAAAACACGTTTTGAAAAGGGTGCTGTTACTGCCCCATAACTTACATGGGGTTGACCAAACTTGCAGAAACATGTTTATTTCTGCTGAAAAAAACGTTTTGACCCTTTCTGCACACTGGGGTTAAGAGCTGAGTGTGCTGGCTCTTCTGAGACTTGCTGTTACTTGGGGATTCAGTTGTCTGAAAAAAAGCGTTTATTTCGGGCTGAAAAACACGTTTTGAAAAGGGTGCTGTTACTGCCCCATAACTTACATGGGGTTGACCAAACTTGCAGAAACATGTTTATTTCTGCTGAAAAACACGTTTTAACCCTTTCTGCACAGTGGGGTTAAGAGCTGAGTGTGTGGGCTCTTCTGAGACTTGCTGTTACTTGGGGAATTCAGTTGTCTGAAAAAACGCGTTTATTTCGGGCTGAAAAACACGTTTTGAAAAGGGTGCTGTTACTGCCCCATAACTTACATGGGGTTGACCAAACTTGCAGAAACATGTTTATTTCTGCTGAAAAACACGTTTTGACCCTTTCTGCACAGTGGTGTTAAGAGCTGAGTGTGTGGGCTCTTCTGAGTTTTGCTGTTACATGGGGATTCAGTTGTCTGAAAAACCGCGTTTATTTCGGGCTGAAAAACACGTTTTGAAAAGCGTGCTGTTCTGCCCCATAACTTACATGGGGTTGACCAAACTTGCAGAAACATGTTTATTTCTGCTGAAAAACACGTTTTGACCCTTTCTGCACACTGGGGTTAAGAGCTGAGTGTGCTGGCTCTTCTGAGACTTGCTGTTACTTGGGGATTCAGTTGTCTGAAAAAAGCGTTTATTTCGGGCTGAAAAACACGTTTTGAAAAGTGTGCTGTTACTGCCCCATAACTTACATGGGGTTGACCAAACTTGCAGAAACATGTTTATTTAAGCTGAAAAACACGTTTTGACCCTTTCTGCACACTGGGGTTAAGATCTGAGTGTGTGGGCTCTTCTGAGTTTTGCTGTTACATGGGGATTCAGTTGTCTGAAAAAACGCGTTTATTTCGGGCTGAAAAACACGTTTTGAAAAGGGTGCTGTTACTGCCCCATAACTTACATGGGGTTGACCAAACTTGCAGAAACATGTTTATTTCTGCTGAAAAACACGTTTTGACCCTTTCTGCACACTGGGGTTAAGATCTGAGTGTGTGGGCTCTTCTGAGTTTTGCTGTTACATGGGGATTCAGTTGTCTGAAAAAAAGCGTTTATTTCGGGCTGAAAAACACGTTTTGAAAAGTGTGCTGTTACTTCCCCATAACTTACATGGGGTTGACCAAACTTGCAGAAACATGTTTATTTCTGCTGAAAAACACGTTTTGACCCTTTCTGCACACTGTGGTTAAGAGCTGAGTGTGTGGGCTCTTCTGAGACTTGCTGTGACTTGGGGATTCAGTGTCTGAAAAAAGCGTTTATTTCGGGCTGAAAAACACGTTTTGAAAAGTGCGCTGTTACTGCCCCATAACTTACATGGGGTTGACCAAACTTGCAGAAACATGTTTATTTCTGCTGAAAAACACGTTTTGACCCTTTCTGCACAGTGGGGTTAAGAGCTGAGTGTGTGGGCTCTTCTGAGTTTTGCTGTTACATGGGGATTCAGTTGTCTGAAAAAACGCGTTTATTTCGGGCTGAAAAACACGTTTTGAAAAGGGTGCTGTTACTGCTCCATAACTTACATGGGGTTGACCAAACTTGCAGAAACATGTTTATTTCTGCTGAAAAACATGTTTTGACCCTTTCTGCACACTGGGGTTAAGAGCTGAGTGTGCTGGCTCTTCTGAGACTTGCTGTTAACTTGGGGATTCAGTTGTCCTGAAAAAAAGCGTTATTTCGGGCTGAAAAACACGTTTTGAAAAGTGTGCTGTTACTGCCCCATAACTTACATGGGGTTGACCAAACTTGCAGAAACATGTTTATTTAAGCTGAAAAACACGTTTGACCCTTTCTGCACACTGGGGTTAAGATCTGAGTGTGTGGGCTCTTCTGAGTTTTGCTGTTACTTGGGGATTCAGTTGTCTGTAAAAAAGCGTTTATTTCGGGGCTGAAAAACACGTTTTTGAAAAGGGTGCTGTTACTGCCCCATAACTTACATGGGGTTGACCAAACTTGCAGAAACATGTTTATTTCTGCTGAAAAACACGTTTTGACCCTTTCTGCACAGTGGGTTAAGAGCTGAGTGTGTGGGCTCTTCTGAATTTTGCTGTTACATGGGATTCAGTTGTCTGAAAAAACGCGTTTATTTCGGGCTGAAAAACACTTTTGAAAAGCGTGCTGTTTCTGCCCCATAACTTACATGGGGTTGACCAAACTTGCAGAAACATGTTTATTTCTGCTGAAAAACACGTTTTGACCCTTTCTGCACTACTTGGAGTAAGAGCTGAGTGTGCTGGCTCTTCTGAGACTTGCTGTTACTTGGGGATTCAGTTGTCTGAAAAAAAGCGTTTATTTCGGGCTGAAAAACACGTTTTGAAAAGTGTGCTGTTACTGCCCCATAACTTACATGGGGTTGACCAAACTTGCAGAAACATGTTTATTTAAGCTGAAAAACACGTTTTGACCCTTTCTGCACACTGGGGTTAAGATCTGAGTGTGTGGGCTCTTCTGAGTTTTGCTGTTACATGGGGATTCAGTTGTCTGAAAAAACGCGTTTATTTCGGGCTGAAAAACACGTTTTGAAAAGTGTGCTGTTACTGCCCCATAACTTACATGGGGTTGACCAAACTTGCAGAAACATGTTTATTTCTGCTGAAAAACACGTTTTGACCCTTTCTGCACACTGGGGTTAAGAGCTGAGTGTGTGGGCTCTTCTGAGCCTTGCTGTTACCTGGGGATTCAGTTGTATGAAAAAACGCGTTTATTTCGGGCTGAAAAACACGTTTTGAAAAGGGTGCTGTTACTGCCCCATAACTTACATGGGGTTGACCAAACTTGCAGAAACATGTTTATTTCTGCTGAAAAACACGTTTTGACCCTTTCTGCACACTGGGGTTAAGAGCTGAGTGTGTGGGCTCTTCTGAGACTTGCTGTTACTTGGGGATTCAGTTGTCTGAAAAAAAAGCGTTTATTTCAGGGTGAAAAACACGTTTTGAAAAGGGTGCTGTTACTGCCCGATAACTTACATGGGGTTGACCAAACTTGCAGAAACATGTTTATTTCTGCTGAAAAACACGTTTTGACCCTTTCTGCACACTGGGGTTAAGAGCTGAGTGTGTGGGCTCTTCTGAGACTTGCTGTGACTTGGGGATTCAGTTGTCTGAAAAAAAGCGTTTATTTCGGGCTGAAAAACACGTTTTGAAAAGTGTGCTGTTACTGCTCCATAACTTACATGGGGTTGACCAAACTTGCAGAAACATGTTTATTTAAGCTGAAAAACACGTTTTGACCCTTTCTGCACACTGGGGTTAAGATCTGAGTGTGTGGGCTCTTCTGAGTTTTGCTGTTACATGGGGATTCAGTTGTCTGAAAAAACGCGTTTATTTCGGGCTGAAAAACACGTTTTGAAAAGTGTGCTGTTACTGCCCCATAACTTACATGGGGTTGACCAAACTTGCAGAAACATGTTTATTTCTGCTGAAAAACACGTTTTGACCCTTTCTGCACACTGGGGTTAAGAGCTGAGTGTGTGGGCTCTTCTGAGCCTTGCTGTTACCTGGGGATTCAGTTGTATGAAAAAACGCGTTTATTTCGGGCTGAAAAACACGTTTTGAAAAGGGTGCTGTTACTGCCCCATAACTTACATGGGGTTGACCAAACTTGCAGAAACATGTTTATTTCTGCTGAAAAACACGTTTTGACCCTTTCTGCACACTGGGGTTAAGAGCTGAGTGTGTGGGCTCTTCTGAGACTTGCTGTTACTTGGGGATTCAGTTGTCTGAAAAAAAGCGTTTATTTCAGGGTGAAAAACACGTTTTGAAAAGGGTGCTGTTACTGCCCGATAACTTACATGGGGTTGACCAAACTTGCAGAAACATGTTTATTTCTGCTGAAAAACACGTTTTGACCCTTTCTGCACACTGGGGTTAAGAGCTGAGTGTGTGGGCTCTTCTGAGACTTGCTGTGACTTGGGGATTCAGTTGTCTGAAAAAAAGCGTTTATTTCTGGCTGAAAAACACGTTTTGAAAAGTGTGCTGTTACTGCTCCATAACTTACATGGGGTTGACCAAACTTGCAGAAACATGTTTATTTCTGCTGAAAAACACGTTTTGACCCTTTCTGCACGCTGGGGTTAAGATCTGAGTGTGTGGGCTCTTCTGAGTTTTGCTGTTACATGGGGATTCAGTTGTCTGAAAAAACGCATTTATTTCGGGCTGAAAAACACGTTTTGAAAAGGGTGCTGTTACTGCCCCATAACTTACATGGGGTTGACCAAACTTGCAGAAACATGTTTATTTCTGCTGAAAAACACGTTTTGACCCTTTCTGCACACTGGGGTTAAGAGCTGAGTGTGCTGGCTCTTCTGAGACTTGCTGTTACTTGGGGATTCAGTTGTCTGAAAAAACGCGTTTATTTCGGGCTGAAAAACACGTTTTGAAAAGGGTGCTGTTACTGCCCCATAACTTACATGGGGTTGACCAAACTTGCAGAAACATGTTTATTTCTGCTGAAAAACACGTTTTGACCCTTTCTGCACAGTGGTGTTAAGAGCTGAGTGTGTGGGCTCTTCTGAGTTTTGCTGTTACATGGGGATTCAGTTGTCTGAAAAAACGCGTTTATTTCGGGCTGAAAACACGTTTTGAAAAGCGTGCTGTTTCTGCCCCATAACTTACATGGGGTTGACCAAACTTGCAGAAACATGTTTATTTCTGCTGAAAAACACGTTTTGACCCTTTCTGCACACTGGGGTTAAGAGCTGAGTGTGCTGGCTCTTCTGAGACTTGCTGTTACTTGGGGATTCAGTTGTCTGAAAAAAAGCGTTTATTTCGGGCTGAAAAACACGTTTTGAAAAGTGTGCTGTTACTGCCCCATAACTTACATGGGGTTGACCAAACTTGCAGAAACATGTTTATTTAAGCTGAAAAACACGTTTTGACCCTTTCTGCACACTGGGGTTAAGATCTGAGTGTGTGGGCTCTTCTGAGTTTTGCTGTTACATGGGGATTCAGTTGTCTGAAAAAACGCGTTTATTTCGGGCTGAAAAACACGTTTTGAAAAGGGTGCTGTTACTGCCCCATAACTTACATGGGGTTGACCAAACTTGCAGAAACATGTTTATTTCTGCTGAAAAACACGTTTTGACCCTTTCTGCACACTGGGGTTAAGATCTGAGTGTGTGGGCTCTTCTGAGTTTTGCTGTTACATGGGGATTCAGTTGTCTGAAAAAAAGCGTTTATTTCGGGCTGAAAAACACGTTTTGAAAAGTGTGCTGTTACTTCCCCATAACTTACATGGGGTTGACCAAACTTGCAGAAACATGTTTATTTCTGCTGAAAAACACGTTTTGACCCTTTCTGCACACTGTGGTTAAGAGCTGAGTGTGCTGGCTCTTCTGAGACTTGCTGTGACTTGGGTATTCAGTTGTCTGAAAAAAAGCGTTTATTTCGGGCTGAAAAACACGTTTTGAAAAGTGCGCTGTTACTGCCCCATAACTTACATGGGGTTGACCAAACTTGCAGAAACATGTTTATTTCTGCTGAAAAACACGTTTTGACCCTTTCTGCACAGTGGGGTTAAGAGCTGAGTGTGTGGGCTCTTCTGAGTTTTGCTGTTACATGGGGATTCAGTTGTCTGAAAAAACGCGTTTATTTCGGGCTGAAAAACACGTTTTGAAAAGGGTGCTGTTACTGCTCCATAACTTACATGGGGTTGACCAAACTTGCAGAAACATGTTTATTTCTGCTGAAAAACACGTTTTGACCCTTTCTGCACACTGGGGTTAAGAGCTGAGTGTGCTGGCTCTTCTGAGACTTGCTGTTACTTGGGGATTCAGTTGTCTGAAAAAAAGCGTTTATTTCGGGCTGAAAAACACGTTTTGAAAAGTGTGCTGTTACTGCCCCATAACTTACATGGGGTTGACCAAACTTGCAGAAACATGTTTATTTAAGCTGAAAAACACGTTTTGACCCTTTCTGCACACTGGGGTTAAGATCTGAGTGTGTGGGCTCTTCTGAGTTTTGCTGTTACTTGGGGATTCAGTTGTCTGTAAAAAAGCGTTTATTTCGGGCTGAAAAACACGTTTTGAAAAGGGTGCTGTTACTGCCCCATAACTTACATGGGGTTGACCAAACTTGCAGAAACATGTTTATTTCTGCTGAAAAACACGTTTTGACCCTTTCTGCACAGTGGGGTTAAGAGCTGAGTGTGTGGGCTCTTCTGAGTTTTGCTGTTACATGGGGATTCAGTTGTCTGAAAAAACGCGTTTATTTCGGGCTGAAAAACACGTTTTGAAAAGCGTGCTGTTTCTGCCCCATAACTTACATGGGGTTGACCAAACTTGCAGAAACATGTTTATTTCTGCTGAAAAACACGTTTTGACCCTTTCTGCACACTGGGGTTAAGAGCTGAGTGTGCTGGCTCTTCTGAGACTTGCTGTTACTTGGGGATTCAGTTGTCTGAAAAAAAGCGTTTATTTCGGGCTGAAAAACACGTTTTGAAAAGTGTGCTGTTACTGCCCCATAACTTACATGGGGTTGACCAAACTTGCAGAAACATGTTTATTTAAGCTGAAAAACACGTTTTGACCCTTTCTGCACACTGGGGTTAAGATCTGAGTGTGTGGGCTCTTCTGAGTTTTGCTGTTACATGGGGATTCAGTTGTCTGAAAAAACGCGTTTATTTCGGGCTGAAAAACACGTTTTGAAAAGTGTGCTGTTACTGCCCCATAACTTACATGGGGTTGACCAAACTTGCAGAAACATGTTTATTTCTGCTGAAAAACACGTTTTGACCCTTTCTGCACACTGGGGTTAAGAGCTGAGTGTGTGGGCTCTTCTGAGCCTTGCTGTTACCTGGGGATTCAGTTGTATGAAAAAACGCGTTTATTTCGGGCTGAAAAACACGTTTTGAAAAGGGTGCTGTTACTGCCCCATAACTTACATGGGGTTGACCAAACTTGCAGAAACATGTTTATTTCTGCTGAAAAACACGTTTTGACCCTTTCTGCACACTGGGGTTAAGAGCTGAGTGTGTGGGCTCTTCTGAGACTTGCTGTTACTTGGGGATTCAGTTGTCTGAAAAAAAGCGTTTATTTCAGGGTGAAAAACACGTTTTGAAAAGGGTGCTGTTACTGCCCGATAACTTACATGGGGTTGACCAAACTTGCAGAAACATGTTTATTTCTGCTGAAAAACACGTTTTGACCCTTTCTGCACACTGGGGTTAAGAGCTGAGTGTGTGGGCTCTTCTGAGACTTGCTGTGACTTGGGGATTCAGTTGTCTGAAAAAAAGCGTTTATTTCGGGCTGAAAAACACGTTTTGAAAAGTGTGCTGTTACTGCTCCATAACTTACATGGGGTTGACCAAACTTGCAGAAACATGTTTATTTAAGCTGAAAAACACGTTTTGACCCTTTCTGCACACTGGGGTTAAGATCTGAGTGTGTGGGCTCTTCTGAGTTTTGCTGTTACATGGGGATTCAGTTGTCTGAAAAAACGCGTTTATTTCGGGCTGAAAAACACGTTTTGAAAAGTGTGCTGTTACTGCCCCATAACTTACATGGGGTTGACCAAACTTGCAGAAACATGTTTATTTCTGCTGAAAAACACGTTTTGACCCTTTCTGCACACTGGGGTTAAGAGCTGAGTGTGTG
Source organism: Lepisosteus oculatus (assembly GCF_040954835.1). Lineage (NCBI taxonomy): Eukaryota > Metazoa > Chordata > Actinopteri > Semionotiformes > Lepisosteidae > Lepisosteus > Lepisosteus oculatus. The sequence continues at coordinate 57,903 of NW_027168032.1, read as the reverse complement.
GGCTCTTCTGAGCCTTGCTGTTACCTGGGGATTCAGTTGTATGAAAAAACGCGTTTATTTCGGGCTGAAAAACACGTTTTGAAAAGGGTGCTGTTACTGCCCCATAACTTACATGGGGTTGACCAAACTTGCAGAAACATGTTTATTTCTGCTGAAAAACACGTTTTGACCCTTTCTGCACACTGGGGTTAAGAGCTGAGTGTGTGGGCTCTTCTGAGACTTGCTGTTACTTGGGGATTCAGTTGTCTGAAAAAAAGCGTTTATTTCAGGGTGAAAAACACGTTTTGAAAAGGGTGCTGTTACTGCCCGATAACTTACATGGGGTTGACCAAACTTGCAGAAACATGTTTATTTCTGCTGAAAAACACGTTTTGACCCTTTCTGCACACTGGGGTTAAGAGCTGAGTGTGTGGGCTCTTCTGAGACTTGCTGTGACTTGGGGATTCAGTTGTCTGAAAAAAAGCGTTTATTTCGGGCTGAAAAACACGTTTTGAAAAGTGTGCTGTTACTGCTCCATAACTTACATGGGGTTGACCAAACTTGCAGAAACATGTTTATTTCTGCTGAAAAACACGTTTTGACCCTTTCTGCACGCTGGGGTTAAGATCTGAGTGTGTGGGCTCTTCTGAGTTTTGCTGTTACATGGGGATTCAGTTGTCTGAAAAAACGCATTTATTTCGGGCTGAAAAACACGTTTTGAAAAGGGTGCTGTTACTGCCCCATAACTTACATGGGGTTGACCAAACTTGCAGAAACATGTTTATTTCTGCTGAAAAACACGTTTTGACCCTTTCTGCACACTGGGGTTAAGAGCTGAGTGTGTGGGCTCTTCTGAGACTTGCTGTGACTTGGGGATTCAGTTGTCTGAAAAAAAAGCGTTTATTTCGGGCTGAAAAACACGTTTTGAAAAGTGTGCTGTTACTGCCCCATAACTTACATGGGGTTGACCAAACTTGCAGAAACATGTTTATTTCTGCTGAAAAACACGTTTTGACCCTTTCTGCACACTGGGGTTAAGATCTGAGTGTGTGGGCTCTTCTGAGTTTTGCTGTTACATGGGGATTCAGTTGTCTGAAAAAACGCGTTTATTTCGGGCTGAAAAACACGTTTTGAAAAGGGTGCTGTTACTGCCCCATAACTTACATGGGGTTGACCAAACTTGCAGAAACATGTTTATTTCTGCTGAAAAACACGTTTTGACCCTTTCTGCACAGTGGGGTTAAGAGCTGAGTGTGTGGGCTCTTCTGAGTTTTGCTGTTACATGGGGATTCAGTTGTCTGAAAAAACGCGTTTATTTCGGGCTGAAAAACACGTTTTGAAAAGCGTGCTGTTTCTGCCCCATAACTTACATGGGGTTGACCAAACTTGCAGAAACATGTTTATTTCTGCTGAAAAACACGTTTTGACCCTTTCTGCACACTGGGGTTAAGAGCTGTGTGTGCTGGCTCTTCTGAGACTTGCTGTTACTTGGGGATTCAGTTGTCTGAAAAAAAGCGTTTATTTCGGGCTTAAAAACACGTTTTGAAAAGGGTGCTGTTACTGCCCCATAACTTACATGGGGTTGACCAAACTTGCAGAAACATGTTTATTTCTGCTGAAAAACACGTTTTGACCCTTTCTGCACACTGGGGTTAAGAGCTGAGTGTGTGGGCTCTTCTGAGACTTGCTGTTACTTGGGGATTCAGTTGTCTGAAAAAAAGCGTTTATTTCAGGGTGAAAAACACGTTTTGAAAAGGGTGCTGTTACTGCCCGATAACTTACATGGGGTTGACCAAACTTGCAGAAACATGTTTATTTAAGCTGAAAAACACGTTTTGACCCTTTCTGCACACTGGGGTTAAGAGCTGAGTGTGTGGGCTCTTCTGAGACTTGCTGTGACTTGGGGATTCAGTTGTCTGAAAAAAAGCGTTTATTTCGGGCTGAAAAACACGTTTTGAAAAGGGTGCTGTTACTGCCCCATAACTTACATGGGGTTGACCAAACTTGCAGAAACATGTTTATTTCTGCTGAAAAACACGTTTTGACCCTTTCTGCACACTGGGGTTAAGAGCTGAGTGTGTGGGCTCTTCTGAGACTTGCTGTGACTTGGGGATTCAGTTGTCTGAAAAAAAGCGTTTATTTCGGGCTGAAAAACACGTTTTGAAAAGTGTGCTGTTACTGCCCCATAACTTACATGGGGTTGACCAAACTTGCAGAAACATGTTTATTTCTGCTGAAAAACACGTTTTGACCCTTTCTGCACACTGGGGTTAAGATCTGAGTGTGTGGGCTCTTCTGAGTTTTGCTGTTACATGGGGATTCAGTTGTCTGAAAAAACGCGTTTATTTCGGGCTGAAAAACACGTTTTGAAAAGGGTGCTGTTACTGCCCCATAACTTACATGGGGTTGACCAAACTTGCAGAAACATGTTTATTTCTGCTGAAAAACACGTTTTGACCCTTTCTGCACAGTGGGGTTAAGAGCTGAGTGTGTGGGCTCTTCTGAGTTTTGCTGTTACATGGGGATTCAGTTGTCTGAAAAACGCGTTTATTTCGGGCTGAAAAACACGTTTTGAAAAGGGTGCTGTTACTGCCCCATAACTTACATGGGGTTGACCAAACTTGCAGAAACATGTTTATTTCTGCTGAAAAACACGTTTTGACCCTTTCTGCACACTGGGGTTAAGATCTGAGTGTGTGGGCTCTTCTGAGTTTTGCTGTTACATGGGGATTCAGTTGTCTGAAAAAACGCGTTTATTTCGGGCTGAAAAACACGTTTTGAAAAGTGTGCTGTTACTGCCCCATAACTTACATGGGGTTGACCAAACTTGCAGAAACATGTTTATTTCTGCTGAAAAACACGTTTTGACCCTTTCTGCACACTGGGGTTAAGAGCTGAGTGTGTGGGCTCTTCTTAGCCTTGCTGTTACCTGGGGATTCAGTTGTCTGAAAAAAACGCGTTTATTTCGGGCTGAAAAACACGTTTTGAAAAGGGTGCTGTTACTGCCCCATAACTTACATGGGGTTGACCAAACTTGCAGAAACATGTTTATTTCTGCTGAAAAACACGTTTTGACCCTTTCTGCACACTGGGGTTAAGAGCTGAGTGTGTGGGCTCTTCTGAGTTTTGCTGTTACATGGGGATTCAGATGTCTGAAAAAACGCGTTTATTTCGGGCTGAAAAACACGTTTTGAAAAGGGTGCTGTTACTGCCCCATAACTTACATGGGGTTGACCAAACTTGCAGAAACATGTTTATTTCTGCTGAAAAACACGTTTTGACCCTTTCTGCACACTGGGGTTAAGAGCTGAGTGTGCTGGCTCTTCTGAGACTTGCTGTTACTTGGGGATTCAGTTGTCTGAAAAAAAGCGTTTATTTCGGGCTGAAAAACACGTTTTGAAAAGGGTGCTGTTACTGCCCCATAACTTACATGGGGTTGACCAAACTTGCAGAAACATGTTTATTTCTGCTGAAAAACACGTTTTAACCCTTTCTGCACAGTGGAGTTAAGAGCTGAGTGTGTGGGCTCTTCTGAGACTTGCTGTTACTTGGGGATTCAGTTGTCTGAAAAAACGCGTTTATTTCGGGCTGAAAAACACGTTTTGAAAAGGGTGCTGTTACTGCCCCATAACTTACATGGGGTTGACCAAACTTGCAGAAACATGTTTATTTCTGCTGAAAAACACGTTTTGACCCTTTCTGCACAGTGGGGTTAAGAGCTGAGTGTGTGGGCTCTTCTGAGTTTTGCTGTTACATGGGGATTCAGTTGTCTGAAAAAACGCGTTTATTTCGGGCTGAAAAAAACGTTTTGAAAAGGGTGCTGTTACTGCCCCATAACTTACAGGGGGTTGACCAAACTTGCAGAAACATGTTTATTTCTGCTGAAAAACACGTTTTGACCCTTTCTGCACACTGGGGTTAAGAGCTGAGTGTGCTGGCTCTTCTGAGACTTGCTGTTACTTGGGGATTCAGTTGTCTGAAAAAACGCGTTTATTTCGGGCTGAAAAACACGTTTTGAAAAGTGTGCTGTTACTGCCCCATAACTTACATGGGGTTGACCAAACTTGCAGAAACATGTTTATTTCAGCTGAAAAACACGTTTTGACCCTTTCTGCACACTGGGGTTAAGATCTGAGTGTGTGGGCTCTTCTGAGTTTTGCTGTTACATGGGGATTCAGTTGTCTGAAAAAACGCGTTTATTTCGGGCTGAAAAACACGTTTTGAAAAGTGTGCTGTTACTGCCCCATAACTTACATGGGGTTGACCAAACTTGCAGAAACATGTTTATTTCTGGTGAAAAACACGTTTTGACCCTTTCTGCACACTGGGGTTAAGAGCTGAGTGTGTGGGCTCTTCTTAGCCTTGCTGTTACCTGGGGATTCAGTTGTCTGAAAAAACGCGTTTATTTCGGGCTGAAAAACACGTTTTGAAAAGTGTGCTGTTACTGCCCCATAACTTACATGGGGTTGACCAAACTTGCAGAAACATGTTTATTTCTGCTGAAAAACACGTTTTGACCCCTTCTGCACACTGGGGTTAAGAGCTGAGTGTGTGGGCTCTTCTTAGCCTTGCTGTTACCTGGGGATTCAGTTGTCTGAAAAAACGCGTTTATTTCGGGCTGAAAAACACGTTTTGAAAAGGGTGCTGTTACTGCCCCATAACTTACATGGGGTTGACCAAACTTGCAGAAACATGTTTATTTCTGCTGAAAAACACGTTTTGACCCTTTCTGCACACTGGGGTTAAGAGCTGAGTGTGTGGGCTCTTCTGAGACTTGCTGTTACTTGGGGATTCAGTTGTCTGAAAAAAAGCGTTTATTTCAGGGTGAAAAACACGTTTTGAAAAGGGTGCTGTTACTGCCCGATAACTTACATGGGGTTGACCAAACTTGCAGAAACATGTTTATTTCTGCTGAAAAACACGTTTTGACCCTTTCTGCACACTGGGGTTAAGAGCTGAGTGTGTGGGCTCTTCTGAGACTTGCTGTGACTTGGGGATTCAGTTGTCTGAAAAAAAGCGTTTATTTCGGGCTGAAAAACACGTTTTGAAAAGTGTGCTGTTACTGCCCCATAACTTACATGGGGTTGACCAAACTTGCAGAAACATGTTTATTTCTGCTGAAAAACACGTTTTGACCCTTTCTGCACACTGGGGTTAAGATCTGAGTGTGTGGGCTCTTCTGAGTTTTGCTGTTACATGGGGATTCAGTTGTCTGAAAAAACGCGTTTATTTCGGGCTGAAAAACACGTTTTGAAAAGGGTGCTGTTACTGCCCCATAACTTACATGGGGTTGACCAAACTTGCAGAAACATGTTTATTTCTGCTGAAAAACACGTTTTGACCCTTTCTGCACACTGGGGTTAAGAGCTGAGTGTGTGGGCTCTTCTGAGCCTTGCTCTTACCTGGGGATTCAGTTGTCTGAAAAAACGCGTTTATTTCGGGCTGAAAAACACGTTTTGAAAAGGGTGCTGTTACTGCCCCATAACTTACATGGGGTTGACCATACTTGCAGAAACATGTTTATTTCTGCTGAAAAACACGTTTTGACCCTCTCTGCACAGTGGGGTTAAGAGCTGAGTGTGTGGGCTCTTCTGAGCCTTGCTGTTACATGGGGATTCAGTCGTCTGAAAAAACGCGTTTATTTCGGGCTGAAAAACACGTTTTGAAAAGGGTGCTGTTACTGCCCCATAACTTACATGGGGTTGACCAAACTTGCAGAAACATGTTTATTTCTGCTGAAAAACACGTTTTAACCCTTTCTGCACAGTGGGGTTAAGAGCTGAGTGTGTGGGCTCTTCTGAGACTTTCTGTTACTTGGGGATTCAGTTGTCTGAAAAAAAGCGTTTATTTCGGGCTGAAAAACACGTTTTGAAAAGGGTGCTGTTACTGCCCCATAACTTACATGGGGTTGACCAAACTTGCAGAAACATGTTTATTTCTGCTGAAAAACACGTTTTGACCCTCTCTGCACCGTGGGGTTAAGAGCTGAGTGTGTGGGCTCTTCTGAGCCTTGCTGTTACATGGGGATTCAGTCGTCTGAAAAAACGCGTTTATTTCGGGCTGAAAAACACGTTTTGAAAAGGGTGCTGTTACTGCCCCATAACTTACATGGGGTTGACCAAACTTGCAGAAACATGTTTATTTCTGCTGAAAAACACGTTTTAACCCTTTCTGCACAGTGGGGTTAAGAGCTGAGTGTGTGGGCTCTTCTGAGACTTTCTGTTACTTGGGGATTCAGTTGTCTGAAAAAAAGCGTTTATTTCGGGCTGAAAAACACGTTTTGAAAAGGGTGCTGTTACTGCCCCATAACTTACATGGGGTTGACCAAACTTGCAGAAACATGTTTATTTCTGCTGAAAAACACGTTTTGACCCTTTCTGCACACTGGGGTTAAGAGCTGAGTGTGTGGGCTCTTCTGAGACTTCCTGTTACTTGGGGATTCAGTTGTCTGAAAAAAAGCTTTTATTTCGGGCTGAAAAACACGTTTTGAAAAGGGTGCTGTTACTGCCCCATAACTTACATGGGGTTGACCAAACTTGCAGAAACATGTTTATTTCTGCTGAAAAACACGTTTTGACCCTTTCTGCACAGTGGGGTTAAGAGCTGAGTGTGTGGGCTCTTCTGAGCCTTGCTGTTAAATGGGGATTCAGTTGTCTGAAAAAACGCGTTTATTTCGGGCGGAAAAACACGTTTTGAAAAGTGTGCTGTTACTGCCCCATAACTTACATGGGGTTGACCAAACTTGCAGAAACATGTTTATTTCTGCTGAAAAACACGTTTTGACCCTTTCTGCACACTGGGGTTAAGAGCTGAGTGTGTGGGCTCTTCTGAGACTTGCTGTTACTTGGGGATTCAGTTGTCTGAAAAAAAGCTTTTATTTCGGGCTGAAAAACACGTTTTGAAAAGGGTGCTGTTACTGCCCCATAACTTACATGGGGTTGACCAAACTTGCAGAAACATGTTTATTTCTGCTGAAAAACACGTTTTGACCCTTTCTGCACAGTGGGGTTAAGAGCTGAGTGTGTGGGCTCTTCTGAGTTTTGCTGTTACATGGGGATTCAGTTGTCTGAAAAACGCGTTTATTTCGGGCTGAAAAACACGTTTTGAAAAGGGTGCTGTTACTGCCCCATAACTTACATGGGGTTGACCAAACTTGCAGAAACATGTTTATTTCTGCTGAAAAACACGTTTTGACCCTTTCTGCACACTGGGGTTAAGATCTGAGTGTGTGGGCTCTTCTGAGTTTTGCTGTTACATGGGGATTCAGTTGTCTGAAAAAACGCGTTTATTTCGGGCTGAAAAACACGTTTTGAAAAGTGTGCTGTTACTGCCCCATAACTTACATGGGGTTGACCAAACTTGCAGAAACATGTTTATTTCTGCTGAAAAACACGTTTTGACCCTTTCTGCACACTGGGGTTAAGAGCTGAGTGTGTGGGCTCTTCTTAGCCTTGCTGTTACCTGGGGATTCAGTTGTCTGAAAAAAACGCGTTTATTTCGGGCTGAAAAACACGTTTTGAAAAGGGTGCTGTTACTGCCCCATAACTTACATGGGGTTGACCAAACTTGCAGAAACATGTTTATTTCTGCTGAAAAACACGTTTTGACCCTTTCTGCACACTGGGGTTAAGAGCTGAGTGTGTGGGCTCTTCTGAGTTTTGCTGTTACATGGGGATTCAGATGTCTGAAAAAACGCGTTTATTTCGGGCTGAAAAACACGTTTTGAAAAGGGTGCTGTTACTGCCCCATAACTTACATGGGGTTGACCAAACTTGCAGAAACATGTTTATTTCTGCTGAAAAACACGTTTTGACCCTTTCTGCACACTGGGGTTAAGAGCTGAGTGTGCTGGCTCTTCTGAGACTTGCTGTTACTTGGGGATTCAGTTGTCTGAAAAAAAGCGTTTATTTCGGGCTGAAAAACACGTTTTGAAAAGGGTGCTGTTACTGCCCCATAACTTACATGGGGTTGACCAAACTTGCAGAAACATGTTTATTTCTGCTGAAAAACACGTTTTAACCCTTTCTGCACAGTGGAGTTAAGAGCTGAGTGTGTGGGCTCTTCTGAGTTTTGCTGTTACATGGGGATTCAGTTGTCTGAAAAAACGCGTTTATTTCGGGCTGAAAAACACGTTTTGAAAAGCGTGCTGTTTCTGCCCCATAACTTACATGGGGTTGACCAAACTTGCAGAAACATGTTTATTTCTGCTGAAAAACACGTTTTGACCCTTTCTGCACACTGGGGTTAAGAGCTGTGTGTGCTGGCTCTTCTGAGACTTGCTGTTACTTGGGGATTCAGTTGTCTGAAAAAAAGCGTTTATTTCGGGCTTAAAAACACGTTTTGAAAAGGGTGCTGTTACTGCCCCATAACTTACATGGGGTTGACCAAACTTGCAGAAACATGTTTATTTCTGCTGAAAAACACGTTTTGACCCTTTCTGCACACTGGGGTTAAGAGCTGAGTGTGTGGGCTCTTCTGAGACTTGCTGTTACTTGGGGATTCAGTTGTCTGAAAAAAAGCGTTTATTTCAGGGTGAAAAACACGTTTTGAAAAGGGTGCTGTTACTGCCCGATAACTTACATGGGGTTGACCAAACTTGCAGAAACATGTTTATTTAAGCTGAAAAACACGTTTTGACCCTTTCTGCACACTGGGGTTAAGAGCTGAGTGTGTGGGCTCTTCTGAGACTTGCTGTGACTTGGGGATTCAGTTGTCTGAAAAAAAGCGTTTATTTCGGGCTGAAAAACACGTTTTGAAAAGGGTGCTGTTACTGCCCCATAACTTACATGGGGTTGACCAAACTTGCAGAAACATGTTTATTTCTGCTGAAAAACACGTTTTGACCCTTTCTGCACACTGGGGTTAAGAGCTGAGTGTGTGGGCTCTTCTGAGACTTGCTGTGACTTGGGGATTCAGTTGTCTGAAAAAAAGCGTTTATTTCGGGCTGAAAAACACGTTTTGAAAAGTGTGCTGTTACTGCCCCATAACTTACATGGGGTTGACCAAACTTGCAGAAACATGTTTATTTCTGCTGAAAAACACGTTTTGACCCTTTCTGCACACTGGGGTTAAGATCTGAGTGTGTGGGCTCTTCTGAGTTTTGCTGTTACATGGGGATTCAGTTGTCTGAAAAAACGCGTTTATTTCGGGCTGAAAAACACGTTTTGAAAAGGGTGCTGTTACTGCCCCATAACTTACATGGGGTTGACCAAACTTGCAGAAACATGTTTATTTCTGCTGAAAAACACGTTTTGACCCTTTCTGCACAGTGGGGTTAAGAGCTGAGTGTGTGGGCTCTTCTGAGTTTTGCTGTTACATGGGGATTCAGTTGTCTGAAAAACGCGTTTATTTCGGGCTGAAAAACACGTTTTGAAAAGGGTGCTGTTACTGCCCCATAACTTACATGGGGTTGACCAAACTTGCAGAAACATGTTTATTTCTGCTGAAAAACACGTTTTGACCCTTTCTGCACACTGGGGTTAAGATCTGAGTGTGTGGGCTCTTCTGAGTTTTGCTGTTACATGGGGATTCAGTTGTCTGAAAAAACGCGTTTATTTCGGGCTGAAAAACACGTTTTGAAAAGTGTGCTGTTACTGCCCCATAACTTACATGGGGTTGACCAAACTTGCAGAAACATGTTTATTTCTGCTGAAAAACACGTTTTGACCCTTTCTGCACACTGGGGTTAAGAGCTGAGTGTGTGGGCTCTTCTTAGCCTTGCTGTTACCTGGGGATTCAGTTGTCTGAAAAAAACGCGTTTATTTCGGGCTGAAAAACACGTTTTGAAAAGGGTGCTGTTACTGCCCCATAACTTACATGGGGTTGACCAAACTTGCAGAAACATGTTTATTTCTGCTGAAAAACACGTTTTGACCCTTTCTGCACACTGGGGTTAAGAGCTGAGTGTGTGGGCTCTTCTGAGTTTTGCTGTTACATGGGGATTCAGATGTCTGAAAAAACGCGTTTATTTCGGGCTGAAAAACACGTTTTGAAAAGGGTGCTGTTACTGCCCCATAACTTACATGGGGTTGACCAAACTTGCAGAAACATGTTTATTTCTGCTGAAAAACACGTTTTGACCCTTTCTGCACACTGGGGTTAAGAGCTGAGTGTGCTGGCTCTTCTGAGACTTGCTGTTACTTGGGGATTCAGTTGTCTGAAAAAAAGCGTTTATTTCGGGCTGAAAAACACGTTTTGAAAAGGGTGCTGTTACTGCCCCATAACTTACATGGGGTTGACCAAACTTGCAGAAACATGTTTATTTCTGCTGAAAAACACGTTTTAACCCTTTCTGCACAGTGGAGTTAAGAGCTGAGTGTGTGGGCTCTTCTGAGACTTGCTGTTACTTGGGGATTCAGTTGTCTGAAAAAACGCGTTTATTTCGGGCTGAAAAACACGTTTTGAAAAGGGTGCTGTTACTGCCCCATAACTTACATGGGGTTGACCAAACTTGCAGAAACATGTTTATTTCTGCTGAAAAACACGTTTTGACCCTTTCTGCACAGTGGGGTTAAGAGCTGAGTGTGTGGGCTCTTCTGAGTTTTGCTGTTACATGGGGATTCAGTTGTCTGAAAAAACGCGTTTATTTCGGGCTGAAAAAAACGTTTTGAAAAGGGTGCTGTTACTGCCCCATAACTTACAGGGGGTTGACCAAACTTGCAGAAACATGTTTATTTCTGCTGAAAAACACGTTTTGACCCTTTCTGCACACTGGGGTTAAGAGCTGAGTGTGCTGGCTCTTCTGAGACTTGCTGTTACTTGGGGATTCAGTTGTCTGAAAAAACGCGTTTATTTCGGGCTGAAAAACACGTTTTGAAAAGTGTGCTGTTACTGCCCCATAACTTACATGGGGTTGACCAAACTTGCAGAAACATGTTTATTTCAGCTGAAAAACACGTTTTGACCCTTTCTGCACACTGGGGTTAAGATCTGAGTGTGTGGGCTCTTCTGAGTTTTGCTGTTACATGGGGATTCAGTTGTCTGAAAAAACGCGTTTATTTCGGGCTGAAAAACACGTTTTGAAAAGTGTGCTGTTACTGCCCCATAACTTACATGGGGTTGACCAAACTTGCAGAAACATGTTTATTTCTGGTGAAAAACACGTTTTGACCCTTTCTGCACACTGGGGTTAAGAGCTGAGTGTGTGGGCTCTTCTTAGCCTTGCTGTTACCTGGGGATTCAGTTGTCTGAAAAAACGCGTTTATTTCGGGCTGAAAAACACGTTTTGAAAAGTGTGCTGTTACTGCCCCATAACTTACATGGGGTTGACCAAACTTGCAGAAACATGTTTATTTCTGCTGAAAAACACGTTTTGACCCCTTCTGCACACTGGGGTTAAGAGCTGAGTGTGTGGGCTCTTCTTAGCCTTGCTGTTACCTGGGGATTCAGTTGTCTGAAAAAACGCGTTTATTTCGGGCTGAAAAACACGTTTTGAAAAGGGTGCTGTTACTGCCCCATAACTTACATGGGGTTGACCAAACTTGCAGAAACATGTTTATTTCTGCTGAAAAACACGTTTTGACCCTTTCTGCACACTGGGGTTAAGAGCTGAGTGTGTGGGCTCTTCTGAGACTTGCTGTTACTTGGGGATTCAGTTGTCTGAAAAAAAGCGTTTATTTCAGGGTGAAAAACACGTTTTGAAAAGGGTGCTGTTACTGCCCGATAACTTACATGGGGTTGACCAAACTTGCAGAAACATGTTTATTTCTGCTGAAAAACACGTTTTGACCCTTTCTGCACACTGGGGTTAAGAGCTGAGTGTGTGGGCTCTTCTGAGACTTGCTGTGACTTGGGGATTCAGTTGTCTGAAAAAAAGCGTTTATTTCGGGCTGAAAAACACGTTTTGAAAAGTGTGCTGTTACTGCCCCATAACTTACATGGGGTTGACCAAACTTGCAGAAACATGTTTATTTCTGCTGAAAAACACGTTTTGACCCTTTCTGCACACTGGGGTTAAGATCTGAGTGTGTGGGCTCTTCTGAGTTTTGCTGTTACATGGGGATTCAGTTGTCTGAAAAAACGCGTTTATTTCGGGCTGAAAAACACGTTTTGAAAAGGGTGCTGTTACTGCCCCATAACTTACATGGGGTTGACCAAACTTGCAGAAACATGTTTATTTCTGCTGAAAAACACGTTTTGACCCTTTCTGCACACTGGGGTTAAGAGCTGAGTGTGTGGGCTCTTCTGAGCCTTGCTCTTACCTGGGGATTCAGTTGTCTGAAAAAACGCGTTTATTTCGGGCTGAAAAACACGTTTTGAAAAGGGTGCTGTTACTGCCCCATAACTTACATGGGGTTGACCATACTTGCAGAAACATGTTTATTTCTGCTGAAAAACACGTTTTGACCCTCTCTGCACAGTGGGGTTAAGAGCTGAGTGTGTGGGCTCTTCTGAGCCTTGCTGTTACATGGGGATTCAGTCGTCTGAAAAAACGCGTTTATTTCGGGCTGAAAAACACGTTTTGAAAAGGGTGCTGTTACTGCCCCATAACTTACATGGGGTTGACCAAACTTGCAGAAACATGTTTATTTCTGCTGAAAAACACGTTTTAACCCTTTCTGCACAGTGGGGTTAAGAGCTGAGTGTGTGGGCTCTTCTGAGACTTTCTGTTACTTGGGGATTCAGTTGTCTGAAAAAAAGCGTTTATTTCGGGCTGAAAAACACGTTTTGAAAAGGGTGCTGTTACTGCCCCATAACTTACATGGGGTTGACCAAACTTGCAGAAACATGTTTATTTCTGCTGAAAAACACGTTTTGACCCTCTCTGCACCGTGGGGTTAAGAGCTGAGTGTGTGGGCTCTTCTGAGCCTTGCTGTTACATGGGGATTCAGTCGTCTGAAAAAACGCGTTTATTTCGGGCTGAAAAACACGTTTTGAAAAGGGTGCTGTTACTGCCCCATAACTTACATGGGGTTGACCAAACTTGCAGAAACATGTTTATTTCTGCTGAAAAACACGTTTTAACCCTTTCTGCACAGTGGGGTTAAGAGCTGAGTGTGTGGGCTCTTCTGAGACTTTCTGTTACTTGGGGATTCAGTTGTCTGAAAAAAAGCGTTTATTTCGGGCTGAAAAACACGTTTTGAAAAGGGTGCTGTTACTGCCCCATAACTTACATGGGGTTGACCAAACTTGCAGAAACATGTTTATTTCTGCTGAAAAACACGTTTTGACCCTTTCTGCACACTGGGGTTAAGAGCTGAGTGTGTGGGCTCTTCTGAGACTTCCTGTTACTTGGGGATTCAGTTGTCTGAAAAAAAGCTTTTATTTCGGGCTGAAAAACACGTTTTGAAAAGGGTGCTGTTACTGCCCCATAACTTACATGGGGTTGACCAAACTTGCAGAAACATGTTTATTTCTGCTGAAAAACACGTTTTGACCCTTTCTGCACAGTGGGGTTAAGAGCTGAGTGTGTGGGCTCTTCTGAGCCTTGCTGTTAAATGGGGATTCAGTTGTCTGAAAAAACGCGTTTATTTCGGGCGGAAAAACACGTTTTGAAAAGTGTGCTGTTACTGCCCCATAACTTACATGGGGTTGACCAAACTTGCAGAAACATGTTTATTTCTGCTGAAAAACACGTTTTGACCCTTTCTGCACACTGGGGTTAAGAGCTGAGTGTGTGGGCTCTTCTGAGACTTGCTGTTACTTGGGGATTCAGTTGTCTGAAAAAAAGCTTTTATTTCGGGCTGAAAAACACGTTTTGAAAAGGGTGCTGTTACTGCCCCATAACTTACATGGGGTTGACCAAACTTGCAGAAACATGTTTATTTCTGCTGAAAAACACGTTTTGACCCTTTCTGCACAGTGGGGTTAAGAGCTGAGTGTGTGGGCTCTTCTGAGTTTTGCTGTTACATGGGGATTCAGTTGTCTGAAAAACGCGTTTATTTCGGGCTGAAAAACACGTTTTGAAAAGGGTGCTGTTACTGCCCCATAACTTACATGGGGTTGACCAAACTTGCAGAAACATGTTTATTTCTGCTGAAAAACACGTTTTGACCCTTTCTGCACACTGGGGTTAAGATCTGAGTGTGTGGGCTCTTCTGAGTTTTGCTGTTACATGGGGATTCAGTTGTCTGAAAAAACGCGTTTATTTCGGGCTGAAAAACACGTTTTGAAAAGTGTGCTGTTACTGCCCCATAACTTACATGGGGTTGACCAAACTTGCAGAAACATGTTTATTTCTGCTGAAAAACACGTTTTGACCCTTTCTGCACACTGGGGTTAAGAGCTGAGTGTGTGGGCTCTTCTTAGCCTTGCTGTTACCTGGGGATTCAGTTGTCTGAAAAAAACGCGTTTATTTCGGGCTGAAAAACACGTTTTGAAAAGGGTGCTGTTACTGCCCCATAACTTACATGGGGTTGACCAAACTTGCAGAAACATGTTTATTTCTGCTGAAAAACACGTTTTGACCCTTTCTGCACACTGGGGTTAAGAGCTGAGTGTGTGGGCTCTTCTGAGTTTTGCTGTTACATGGGGATTCAGATGTCTGAAAAAACGCGTTTATTTCGGGCTGAAAAACACGTTTTGAAAAGGGTGCTGTTACTGCCCCATAACTTACATGGGGTTGACCAAACTTGCAGAAACATGTTTATTTCTGCTGAAAAACACGTTTTGACCCTTTCTGCACACTGGGGTTAAGAGCTGAGTGTGCTGGCTCTTCTGAGACTTGCTGTTACTTGGGGATTCAGTTGTCTGAAAAAAAGCGTTTATTTCGGGCTGAAAAACACGTTTTGAAAAGGGTGCTGTTACTGCCCCATAACTTACATGGGGTTGACCAAACTTGCAGAAACATGTTTATTTCTGCTGAAAAACACGTTTTAACCCTTTCTGCACAGTGGAGTTAAGAGCTGAGTGTGTGGGCTCTTCTGAGACTTGCTGTTACTTGGGGATTCAGTTGTCTGAAAAAACGCGTTTATTTCGGGCTGAAAAACACGTTTTGAAAAGGGTGCTGTTACTGCCCCATAACTTACATGGGGTTGACCAAACTTGCAGAAACATGTTTATTTCTGCTGAAAAACACGTTTTGACCCTTTCTGCACAGTGGGGTTAAGAGCTGAGTGTGTGGGCTCTTCTGAGTTTTGCTGTTACATGGGGATTCAGTTGTCTGAAAAAACGCGTTTATTTCGGGCTGAAAAAAACGTTTTGAAAAGGGTGCTGTTACTGCCCCATAACTTACAGGGGGTTGACCAAACTTGCAGAAACATGTTTATTTCTGCTGAAAAACACGTTTTGACCCTTTCTGCACACTGGGGTTAAGAGCTGAGTGTGCTGGCTCTTCTGAGACTTGCTGTTACTTGGGGATTCAGTTGTCTGAAAAAACGCGTTTATTTCGGGCTGAAAAACACGTTTTGAAAAGTGTGCTGTTACTGCCCCATAACTTACATGGGGTTGACCAAACTTGCAGAAACATGTTTATTTCAGCTGAAAAACACGTTTTGACCCTTTCTGCACACTGGGGTTAAGATCTGAGTGTGTGGGCTCTTCTGAGTTTTGCTGTTACATGGGGATTCAGTTGTCTGAAAAAACGCGTTTATTTCGGGCTGAAAAACACGTTTTGAAAAGTGTGCTGTTACTGCCCCATAACTTACATGGGGTTGACCAAACTTGCAGAAACATGTTTATTTCTGGTGAAAAACACGTTTTGACCCTTTCTGCACACTGGGGTTAAGAGCTGAGTGTGTGGGCTCTTCTTAGCCTTGCTGTTACCTGGGGATTCAGTTGTCTGAAAAAACGCGTTTATTTCGGGCTGAAAAACACGTTTTGAAAAGTGTGCTGTTACTGCCCCATAACTTACATGGGGTTGACCAAACTTGCAGAAACATGTTTATTTCTGCTGAAAAACACGTTTTGACCCCTTCTGCACACTGGGGTTAAGAGCTGAGTGTGTGGGCTCTTCTTAGCCTTGCTGTTACCTGGGGATTCAGTTGTCTGAAAAAACGCGTTTATTTCGGGCTGAAAAACACGTTTTGAAAAGGGTGCTGTTACTGCCCCATAACTTACATGGGGTTGACCAAACTTGCAGAAACATATTTATTTCTGCTGAAAAACACGTTTTGACCCTTTCTGCACACTGGGGTTAAGAGCTGAGTGTGTGGGCTCTTCTGAGCCTTGCTGTTACCTGGGGATTCAGTTGTATGAAAAAACGCGTTTATTTCGGGCTGAAAAACACGTTTTGAAAAGGGTGCTGTTACTGCCCCATAACTTACATGGGGTTGACCAAACTTGCAGAAACATGTTTATTTCTGCTGAAAAACACGTTTTGACCCTTTCTGCACACTGGGGTTAAGAGCTGAGTGTGTGGGCTCTTCTGAGACTTGCTGTTACTTGGGGATTCAGTTGTCTGAAAAAAAGCGTTTATTTCAGGGTGAAAAACACGTTTTGAAAAGGGTGCTGTTACTGCCCGATAACTTACATGGGGTTGACCAAACTTGCAGAAACATGTTTATTTCTGCTGAAAAACACGTTTTGACCCTTTCTGCACACTGGGGTTAAGAGCTGAGTGTGTGGGCTCTTCTGAGACTTGCTGTGACTTGGGGATTCAGTTGTCTGAAAAAAAGCGTTTATTTCGGGCTGAAAAACACGTTTTGAAAAGTGTGCTGTTACTGCCCCATAACTTACATGGGGTTGACCAAACTTGCAGAAACATGTTTATTTCTGCTGAAAAACACGTTTTGACCCTTTCTGCACACTGGGGTTAAGATCTGAGTGTGTGGGCTCTTCTGAGTTTTGCTGTTACATGGGGATTCAGTTGTCTGAAAAAACGCGTTTATTTCGGGCTGAAAAACACGTTTTGAAAAGGGTGCTGTTACTGCCCCATAACTTACATGGGGTTGACCAAACTTGCAGAAACATGTTTATTTCTGCTGAAAAACACGTTTTGACCCTTTCTGCACACTGGGGTTAAGAGCTGAGTGTGTGGGCTCTTCTGAGCCTTGCTCTTACCTGGGGATTCAGTTGTCTGAAAAAACGCGTTTATTTCGGGCTGAAAAACACGTTTTGAAAAGGGTGCTGTTACTGCCCCATAACTTACATGGGGTTGACCATACTTGCAGAAACATGTTTATTTCTGCTGAAAAACACGTTTTGACCCTCTCTGCACAGTGGGGTTAAGAGCTGAGTGTGTGGGCTCTTCTGAGCCTTGCTGTTACATGGGGATTCAGTCGTCTGAAAAAACGCGTTTATTTCGGGCTGAAAAACACGTTTTGAAAAGGGTGCTGTTACTGCCCCATAACTTACATGGGGTTGACCAAACTTGCAGAAACATGTTTATTTCTGCTGAAAAACACGTTTTAACCCTTTCTGCACAGTGGGGTTAAGAGCTGAGTGTGTGGGCTCTTCTGAGACTTTCTGTTACTTGGGGATTCAGTTGTCTGAAAAAAAGCGTTTATTTCGGGCTGAAAAACACGTTTTGAAAAGGGTGCTGTTACTGCCCCATAACTTACATGGGGTTGACCAAACTTGCAGAAACATGTTTATTTCTGCTGAAAAACACGTTTTGACCCTCTCTGCACCGTGGGGTTAAGAGCTGAGTGTGTGGGCTCTTCTGAGCCTTGCTGTTACATGGGGATTCAGTCGTCTGAAAAAACGCGTTTATTTCGGGCTGAAAAACACGTTTTGAAAAGGGTGCTGTTACTGCCCCATAACTTACATGGGGTTGACCAAACTTGCAGAAACATGTTTATTTCTGCTGAAAAACACGTTTTAACCCTTTCTGCACAGTGGAGTTAAGAGCTGAGTGTGTGGGCTCTTCTGAGACTTGCTGTTACTTGGGGATTCAGTTGTCTGAAAAAACGCGTTTATTTCGGGCTGAAAAACACGTTTTGAAAAGGGTGCTGTTACTGCCCCATAACTTACATGGGGTTGACCAAACTTGCAGAAACATGTTTATTTCTGCTGAAAAACACGTTTTGACCCTTTCTGCACAGTGGGGTTAAGAGCTGAGTGTGTGGGCTCTTCTGAGTTTTGCTGTTACATGGGGATTCAGTTGTCTGAAAAAACGCGTTTATTTCGGGCTGAAAAAAACGTTTTGAAAAGGGTGCTGTTACTGCCCCATAACTTACAGGGGGTTGACCAAACTTGCAGAAACATGTTTATTTCTGCTGAAAAACACGTTTTGACCCTTTCTGCACACTGGGGTTAAGAGCTGAGTGTGCTGGCTCTTCTGAGACTTGCTGTTACTTGGGGATTCAGTTGTCTGAAAAAACGCGTTTATTTCGGGCTGAAAAACACGTTTTGAAAAGTGTGCTGTTACTGCCCCATAACTTACATGGGGTTGACCAAACTTGCAGAAACATGTTTATTTCAGCTGAAAAACACGTTTTGACCCTTTCTGCACACTGGGGTTAAGATCTGAGTGTGTGGGCTCTTCTGAGTTTTGCTGTTACATGGGGATTCAGTTGTCTGAAAAAACGCGTTTATTTCGGGCTGAAAAACACGTTTTGAAAAGTGTGCTGTTACTGCCCCATAACTTACATGGGGTTGACCAAACTTGCAGAAACATGTTTATTTCTGGTGAAAAACACGTTTTGACCCTTTCTGCACACTGGGGTTAAGAGCTGAGTGTGTGGGCTCTTCTTAGCCTTGCTGTTACCTGGGGATTCAGTTGTCTGAAAAAACGCGTTTATTTCGGGCTGAAAAACACGTTTTGAAAAGTGTGCTGTTACTGCCCCATAACTTACATGGGGTTGACCAAACTTGCAGAAACATGTTTATTTCTGCTGAAAAACACGTTTTGACCCCTTCTGCACACTGGGGTTAAGAGCTGAGTGTGTGGGCTCTTCTTAGCCTTGCTGTTACCTGGGGATTCAGTTGTCTGAAAAAACGCGTTTATTTCGGGCTGAAAAACACGTTTTGAAAAGGGTGCTGTTACTGCCCCATAACTTACATGGGGTTGACCAAACTTGCAGAAACATATTTATTTCTGCTGAAAAACACGTTTTGACCCTTTCTGCACACTGGGGTTAAGAGCTGAGTGTGTGGGCTCTTCTGAGCCTTGCTGTTACCTGGGGATTCAGTTGTATGAAAAAACGCGTTTATTTCGGGCTGAAAAACACGTTTTGAAAAGGGTGCTGTTACTGCCCCATAACTTACATGGGGTTGACCAAACTTGCAGAAACATGTTTATTTCTGCTGAAAAACACGTTTTGACCCTTTCTGCACACTGGGGTTAAGAGCTGAGTGTGTGGGCTCTTCTGAGACTTGCTGTTACTTGGGGATTCAGTTGTCTGAAAAAAAGCGTTTATTTCAGGGTGAAAAACACGTTTTGAAAAGGGTGCTGTTACTGCCCGATAACTTACATGGGGTTGACCAAACTTGCAGAAACATGTTTATTTCTGCTGAAAAACACGTTTTGACCCTTTCTGCACACTGGGGTTAAGAGCTGAGTGTGTGGGCTCTTCTGAGACTTGCTGTGACTTGGGGATTCAGTTGTCTGAAAAAAAGCGTTTATTTCGGGCTGAAAAACACGTTTTGAAAAGTGTGCTGTTACTGCCCCATAACTTACATGGGGTTGACCAAACTTGCAGAAACATGTTTATTTCTGCTGAAAAACACGTTTTGACCCTTTCTGCACACTGGGGTTAAGATCTGAGTGTGTGGGCTCTTCTGAGTTTTGCTGTTACATGGGGATTCAGTTGTCTGAAAAAACGCGTTTATTTCGGGCTGAAAAACACGTTTTGAAAAGGGTGCTGTTACTGCCCCATAACTTACATGGGGTTGACCAAACTTGCAGAAACATGTTTATTTCTGCTGAAAAACACGTTTTGACCCTTTCTGCACACTGGGGTTAAGAGCTGAGTGTGTGGGCTCTTCTGAGCCTTGCTCTTACCTGGGGATTCAGTTGTCTGAAAAAACGCGTTTATTTCGGGCTGAAAAACACGTTTTGAAAAGGGTGCTGTTACTGCCCCATAACTTACATGGGGTTGACCATACTTGCAGAAACATGTTTATTTCTGCTGAAAAACACGTTTTGACCCTCTCTGCACAGTGGGGTTAAGAGCTGAGTGTGTGGGCTCTTCTGAGCCTTGCTGTTACATGGGGATTCAGTCGTCTGAAAAAACGCGTTTATTTCGGGCTGAAAAACACGTTTTGAAAAGGGTGCTGTTACTGCCCCATAACTTACATGGGGTTGACCAAACTTGCAGAAACATGTTTATTTCTGCTGAAAAACACGTTTTAACCCTTTCTGCACAGTGGGGTTAAGAGCTGAGTGTGTGGGCTCTTCTGAGACTTTCTGTTACTTGGGGATTCAGTTGTCTGAAAAAAAGCGTTTATTTCGGGCTGAAAAACACGTTTTGAAAAGGGTGCTGTTACTGCCCCATAACTTACATGGGGTTGACCAAACTTGCAGAAACATGTTTATTTCTGCTGAAAAACACGTTTTGACCCTCTCTGCACCGTGGGGTTAAGAGCTGAGTGTGTGGGCTCTTCTGAGCCTTGCTGTTACATGGGGATTCAGTCGTCTGAAAAAACGCGTTTATTTCGGGCTGAAAAACACGTTTTGAAAAGGGTGCTGTTACTGCCCCATAACTTACATGGGGTTGACCAAACTTGCAGAAACATGTTTATTTCTGCTGAAAAACACGTTTTAACCCTTTCTGCACAGTGGGGTTAAGAGCTGAGTGTGTGGGCTCTTCTGAGACTTTCTGTTACTTGGGGATTCAGTTGTCTGAAAAAAAGCGTTTATTTCGGGCTGAAAAACACGTTTTGAAAAGGGTGCTGTTACTGCCCCATAACTTACATGGGGTTGACCAAACTTGCAGAAACATGTTTATTTCTGCTGAAAAACACGTTTTGACCCTTTCTGCACACTGGGGTTAAGAGCTGAGTGTGTGGGCTCTTCTGAGACTTGCTGTTACTTGGGGATTCAGTTGTCTGAAAAAAAGCTTTTATTTCGGGCTGAAAAACACGTTTTGAAAAGGGTGCTGTTACTGCCCCATAACTTACATGGGGTTGACCAAACTTGCAGAAACATGTTTATTTCTGCTGAAAAACACGTTTTGACCCTTTCTGCACAGTGGGGTTAAGAGCTGAGTGTGTGGGCTCTTCTGAGCCTTGCTGTTAAATGGGGATTCAGTTGTCTGAAAAAACGCGTTTATTTCGGGCGGAAAAACACGTTTTGAAAAGTGTGCTGTTACTGCCCCATAACTTACATGGGGTTGACCAAACTTGCAGAAACATGTTTATTTCTGCTGAAAAACACGTTTTGACCCTTTCTGCACACTGGGGTTAAGAGCTGAGTGTGTGGGCTCTTCTGAGCCTTGCTGTTACCTGGGGATTCAGTTGTCTGAAAAAACGCGTTTATTTCGGGCTGAAAAACACGTTTTGAAAAGGGTGCTGTTACTGCCCCATAACTTACATGGGGTTGACGAAACTTGCAGAAACATGTTTATTTCTGCTGAAAAACACGTTTTGACCCTTTCTGCACACTGGGGTTAAGAGCTGAGTGTGTGGGCTCTTCTGAGACTTGCTGTTACTTGGGGATTCAGTTGTCTAAAAAAACGCGTTTATTTCGGGCTGAAAAACACGTTTTGAAAAGGGTGCTGTTACTGCCCCATAACTTACATGGGGTTGACCAAACTTGCAGAAACATGTTTATTTCTGCAGAAAAACACGTTTTGACCCTTTCTGCACAGTGGGGTTAAGAGCTTAGTGTGTGGGCTCTTCTGAGACTTGCTGTTACCTGGGGATTCAGTTGTCTGAAAAAACGCGTTTA
Source organism: Lepisosteus oculatus (assembly GCF_040954835.1). Lineage (NCBI taxonomy): Eukaryota > Metazoa > Chordata > Actinopteri > Semionotiformes > Lepisosteidae > Lepisosteus > Lepisosteus oculatus. The sequence goes on along the minus strand of NW_027168032.1, from coordinate 36,215 downwards.
TTTCGGGCTGAAAAACACGTTGTGAAAAGGGTGCTGTTACTGCCCCATAACTTACATGGGGTTGACCAAACTTGCAGAAACATGTTTATTTCTGCTGAAAAACACGTTTTGACCCTTTCTGCACACTGGGGTTAAGAGCTGAGTGTGCTGGCTCTTCTGAGACTTGCTGTTACTTGGGGATTCAGTTGTCTGAAAAAAAGCGTTTATTTCGGGCTGAAAAACACGTTTTGAAAAGGGTGCTGTTACTGCCCCATAACTTACATGGGTTTGACCAAACTTGCAGAAACATGTTTATTTCTGCTGAAAAACACGTTTTAACCCTTTCTGCACAGTGGAGTTAAGAGCTGAGTGTGTGGGCTCTTCTGAGACTTGCTGTTACTTGGGGATTCAGTTGTCTGAAAAAAAGCGTTTATTTCGGGCTGAAAAACACGTTTTGAAAAGGGTGCTGTTACTGCCCCATAACTTACATGGGGTTGACCAAACTTGCAGAAACATGTTTATTTCTGCTGAAAAACACGTTTTAACCCTTTCTGCACAGTGGAGTTAAGAGCTGAGTGTGTGGGCTCTTCTGAGACTTGCTGTTACTTGGGGATTCAGTTGTCTGAAAAAACGCGTTTATTTCGGGCTGAAAAACACGTTTTGAAAAGGGTGCTGTTACTGCCCCATAACTTACATGGGGTTGACCAAACTTGCAGAAACATGTTTATTTCTGCTGAAAAACACGTTTTGACCCTTTCTGCACAGTGGGGTTAAGAGCTGAGTGTGTGGGCTCTTCTGAGTTTTGCTGTTACATGGGGATTCAGTTGTCTGAAAAAACGCGTTTATTTCGGGCTGAAAAAAACGTTTTGAAAAGGGTGCTGTTACTGCCCCATAACTTACAGGGGGTTGACCAAACTTGCAGAAACATGTTTATTTCTGCTGAAAAACACGTTTTGACCCTTTCTGCACACTGGGGTTAAGAGCTGAGTGTGCTGGCTCTTCTGAGACTTGCTGTTACTTGGGGATTCAGTTGTCTGAAAAAACGCGTTTATTTCGGGCTGAAAAACACGTTTTGAAAAGTGTGCTGTTACTGCCCCATAACTTACATGGGGTTGACCAAACTTGCAGAAACATGTTTATTTCAGCTGAAAAACACGTTTTGACCCTTTCTGCACACTGGGGTTAAGATCTGAGTGTGTGGGCTCTTCTGAGTTTTGCTGTTACATGGGGATTCAGTTGTCTGAAAAAACGCGTTTATTTCGGGCTGAAAAACACGTTTTGAAAAGTGTGCTGTTACTGCCCCATAACTTACATGGGGTTGACCAAACTTGCAGAAACATGTTTATTTCTGGTGAAAAACACGTTTTGACCCTTTCTGCACACTGGGGTTAAGAGCTGAGTGTGTGGGCTCTTCTTAGCCTTGCTGTTACCTGGGGATTCAGTTGTCTGAAAAAACGCGTTTATTTCGGGCTGAAAAACACGTTTTGAAAAGTGTGCTGTTACTGCCCCATAACTTACATGGGGTTGACCAAACTTGCAGAAACATGTTTATTTCTGCTGAAAAACACGTTTTGACCCCTTCTGCACACTGGGGTTAAGAGCTGAGTGTGTTTGCTCTTCTTAGCCTTGCTGTTACCTGGGGATTCAGTTGTCTGAAAAAACGCGTTTATTTCGGGCTGAAAAACACGTTTTGAAAAGGGTGCTGTTACTGCCCCATAACTTACATGGGGTTGACCAAACTTGCAGAAACATATTTATTTCTGCTGAAAAACACGTTTTGACCCTTTCTGCACACTGGGGTTAAGAGCTGAGTGTGTGGGCTCTTCTGAGCCTTGCTGTTACCTGGGGATTCAGTTGTATGAAAAAACGCGTTTATTTCGGGCTGAAAAACACGTTTTGAAAAGGGTGCTGTTACTGCCCCATAACTTACATGGGGTTGACCAAACTTGCAGAAACATGTTTATTTCTGCTGAAAAACACGTTTTGACCCTTTCTGCACACTGGGGTTAAGAGCTGAGTGTGTGGGCTCTTCTGAGACTTGCTGTTACTTGGGGATTCAGTTGTCTGAAAAAACGCGTTTATTTCGGGCTGAAAAACACGTTTTGAAAAGGGTGCTGTTACTGCCCCATAACTTACATGGGGTTGACCAAACTTGCAGAAACATGTTTATTTCTGCTGAAAAACATGTTTTGACCCTTTCTGCACACTGGGGTTAAGAGCTGAGTGTGTGGGCTCTTCTGAGCCTTGCTCTTACCTGGGGATTCAGTTGTCTGAAAAAACGCGTTTATTTCGGGCTGAAAAACACGTTTTGAAAAGGGTGCTGTTACTGCCCCATAACTTACATGGGGTTGACCATACTTGCAGAAACATGTTTATTTCTGCTGAAAAACACGTTTTGACCCTCTCTGCACAGTGGGGTTAAGAGCTGAGTGTGTGGGCTCTTCTGAGCCTTGCTGTTACATGGGGATTCAGTCGTCTGAAAAAACGCGTTTATTTCGGGCTGAAAAACACGTTTTGAAAAGGGTGCTGTTACTGCCCCATAACTTACATGGGGTTGACCAAACTTGCAGAAACATGTTTATTTCTGCTGAAAAACACGTTTTAACCCTTTCTGCACAGTGGGGTTAAGAGCTGAGTGTGTGGGCTCTTCTGAGACTTTCTGTTACTTGGGGATTCAGTTGTCTGAAAAAAAGCGTTTATTTCGGGCTGAAAAACACGTTTTGAAAAGGGTGCTGTTACTGCCCCATAACTTACATGGGGTTGACCAAACTTGCAGAAACATGTTTATTTCTGCTGAAAAACACGTTTTGACCCTCTCTGCACCGTGGGGTTAAGAGCTGAGTGTGTGGGCTCTTCTGAGCCTTGCTGTTACATGGGGATTCAGTCGTCTGAAAAAACGCGTTTATTTCGGGCTGAAAAACACGTTTTGAAAAGGGTGCTGTTACTGCCCCATAACTTACATGGGGTTGACCAAACTTGCAGAAACATGTTTATTTCTGCTGAAAAACACGTTTTAACCCTTTCTGCACAGTGGGGTTAAGAGCTGAGTGTGTGGGCTCTTCTGAGACTTTCTGTTACTTGGGGATTCAGTTGTCTGAAAAAAAGCGTTTATTTCGGGCTGAAAAACACGTTTTGAAAAGGGTGCTGTTACTGCCCCATAACTTACATGGGGTTGACCAAACTTGCAGAAACATGTTTATTTCTGCTGAAAAACACGTTTTGACCCTTTCTGCACACTGGGGTTAAGAGCTGAGTGTGTGGGCTCTTCTGAGACTTGCTGTTACTTGGGGATTCAGTTGTCTGAAAAAAAGCTTTTATTTCGGGCTGAAAAACACGTTTTGAAAAGGGTGCTGTTACTGCCCCATAACTTACATGGGGTTGACCAAACTTGCAGAAACATGTTTATTTCTGCTGAAAAACACGTTTTGACCCTTTCTGCACAGTGGGGTTAAGAGCTGAGTGTGTGGGCTCTTCTGAGCCTTGCTGTTACATGGGGATTCAGTTGTCTGAAAAAACGCGTTTATTTCGGGCGGAAAAACACGTTTTGAAAAGTGTGCTGTTACTGCCCCATAACTTACATGGGGTTGACCAAACTTGCAGAAACATGTTTATTTCTGCTGAAAAACACGTTTTGACCCTTTCTGCACACTGGGGTTAAGAGCTGAGTGTGTGGGCTCTTCTGAGCCTTGCTGTTACCTGGGGATTCAGTTGTCTGAAAAAACGCGTTTATTTCGGGCTGAAAAACACGTTTTGAAAAGGGTGCTGTTACTGCCCCATAACTTACATGGGGTTGACGAAACTTGCAGAAACATGTTTATTTCTGCTGAAAAACACGTTTTGACCCTTTCTGCACACTGGGGTTAAGAGCTGAGTGTGTGGGCTCTTCTGAGACTTGCTGTTACTTGGGGATTCAGTTGTCTAAAAAAACGCGTTTATTTCGGGCTGAAAAACACGTTTTGAAAAGGGTGCTGTTACTGCCCCATAACTTACATGGGGTTGACCAAACTTGCAGAAACATGTTTATTTCTGCAGAAAAACACGTTTTGACCCTTTCTGCACAGTGGGGTTAAGAGCTTAGTGTGTGGGCTCTTCTGAGACTTGCTGTTACCTGGGGATTCAGTTGTCTGAAAAAACGCGTTTATTTCGGGCTGAAAAACACGTTGTGAAAAGGGTGCTGTTACTGCCCCATAACTTACATGGGGTTGACCAAACTTGCAGAAACATGTTTATTTCTGCTGAAAAACACGTTTTGACCCTTTCTGCACACTGGGGTTAAGAGCTGAGTGTGCTGGCTCTTCTGAGACTTGCTGTTACTTGGGGATTCAGTTGTCTGAAAAAAAGCGTTTATTTCGGGCTGAAAAACACGTTTTGAAAAGGGTGCTGTTACTGCCCCATAACTTACATGGGGTTGACCAAACTTGCAGAAACATGTTTATTTCTGCTGAAAAACACGTTTTAACCCTTTCTGCACAGTGGAGTTAAGAGCTGAGTGTGTGGGCTCTTCTGAGACTTGCTGTTACTTGGGGATTCAGTTGTCTGAAAAAACGCGTTTATTTCGGGCTGAAAAACACGTTTTGAAAAGGGTGCTGTTACTGCCCCATAACTTACATGGGGTTGACCAAACTTGCAGAAACATGTTTATTTCTGCTGAAAAACACGTTTTGACCCTTTCTGCACAGTGGGGTTAAGAGCTGAGTGTGTGGGCTCTTCTGAGTTTTGCTGTTACATGGGGATTCAGTTGTCTGAAAAAACGCGTTTATTTCGGGCTGAAAAAAACGTTTTGAAAAGGGTGCTGTTACTGCCCCATAACTTACAGGGGGTTGACCAAACTTGCAGAAACATGTTTATTTCTGCTGAAAAACACGTTTTGACCCTTTCTGCACACTGGGGTTAAGAGCTGAGTATGCTGGCTCTTCTGAGACTTGCTGTTACTTGGGGATTCAGTTGTCTGAAAAAACGCGTTTATTTCGGGCTGAAAAACACGTTTTGAAAAGTGTGCTGTTACTGCCCCATAACTTACATGGGGTTGACCAAACTTGCAGAAACATGTTTATTTCAGCTGAAAAACACGTTTTGACCCTTTCTGCACACTGGGGTTAAGATCTGAGTGTGTGGGCTCTTCTGAGTTTTGCTGTTACATGGGGATTCAGTTGTCTGAAAAAACGCGTTTATTTCGGGCTGAAAAACACGTTTTGAAAAGTGTGCTGTTACTGCCCCATAACTTACATGGGGTTGACCAAACTTGCAGAAACATGTTTATTTCTGGTGAAAAACACGTTTTGACCCTTTCTGCACACTGGGGTTAAGAGCTGAGTGTGTGGGCTCTTCTTAGCCTTGCTGTTACCTGGGGATTCAGTTGTCTGAAAAAACGCGTTTATTTCGGGCTGAAAAACACGTTTTGAAAAGTGTGCTGTTACTGCCCCATAACTTACATGGGGTTGACCAAACTTGCAGAAACATGTTTATTTCTGCTGAAAAACACGTTTTGACCCCTTCTGCACACTGGGGTTAAGAGCTGAGTGTGTTTGCTCTTCTTAGCCTTGCTGTTACCTGGGGATTCAGTTGTCTGAAAAAACGCGTTTATTTCGGGCTGAAAAACACGTTTTGAAAAGGGTGCTGTTACTGCCCCATAACTTACATGGGGTTGACCAAACTTGCAGAAACATATTTATTTCTGCTGAAAAACACGTTTTGACCCTTTCTGCACACTGGGGTTAAGAGCTGAGTGTGTGGGCTCTTCTGAGCCTTGCTGTTACCTGGGGATTCAGTTGTATGAAAAAACGCGTTTATTTCGGGCTGAAAAACACGTTTTGAAAAGGGTGCTGTTACTGCCCCATAACTTACATGGGGTTGACCAAACTTGCAGAAACATGTTTATTTCTGCTGAAAAACACGTTTTGACCCTTTCTGCACAGTGGGGTTAAGAGCTGAGTGTGTGGGCTCTTCTGAGCCTTGCTGTTACATGGGGATTCAGTTGTCTGAAAAAACGCGTTTATTTCGGGCGGAAAAACACGTTTTGAAAAGTGTGCTGTTACTGCCCCATAACTTACATGGGGTTGACCAAACTTGCAGAAACATGTTTATTTCTGCTGAAAAACACGTTTTGACCCTTTCTGCACACTGGGGTTAAGAGCTGAGTGTGTGGGCTCTTCTGAGCCTTGCTGTTACCTGGGGATTCAGTTGTCTGAAAAAACGCGTTTATTTCGGGCTGAAAAACACGTTTTGAAAAGGGTGCTGTTACTGCCCCATAACTTACATGGGGTTGACGAAACTTGCAGAAACATGTTTATTTCTGCTGAAAAACACGTTTTGACCCTTTCTGCACACTGGGGTTAAGAGCTGAGTGTGTGGGCTCTTCTGAGACTTGCTGTTACTTGGGGATTCAGTTGTCTAAAAAAACGCGTTTATTTCGGGCTGAAAAACACGTTTTGAAAAGGGTGCTGTTACTGCCCCATAACTTACATGGGGTTGACCAAACTTGCAGAAACATGTTTATTTCTGCAGAAAAACACGTTTTGACCCTTTCTGCACAGTGGGGTTAAGAGCTTAGTGTGTGGGCTCTTCTGAGACTTGCTGTTACCTGGGGATTCAGTTGTCTGAAAAAACGCGTTTATTTCGGGCTGAAAAACACGTTTTGAAAAGGGTGCTGTTACTGCCCCATAACTTACATGGGGTTGACCAAACTTGCAGAAACATGTTTATTTCTGCTGAAAAACACGTTTTGACCCTTTCTGCACACTGGGGTTAAGAGCTGAGTGTGCTGGCTCTTCTGAGACTTGCTGTTACTTGGGGATTCAGTTGTCTGAAAAAAAGCGTTTATTTCGGGCTGAAAAACACGTTTTGAAAAGGGTGCTGTTACTGCCCCATAACTTACATGGGGTTGACCAAACTTGCAGAAACATGTTTATTTCTGCTGAAAAACACGTTTTAACCCTTTCTGCACAGTGGAGTTAAGAGCTGAGTGTGTGGGCTCTTCTGAGACTTGCTGTTACTTGGGGATTCAGTTGTCTGAAAAAACGCGTTTATTTCGGGCTGAAAAACACGTTTTGAAAAGTGTGCTGTTACTGCCCCATAACTTACATGGGGTTGACCAAACTTGCAGAAACATGTTTATTTCAGCTGAAAAACACGTTTTGACCCTTTCTGCACACTGGGGTTAAGATCTGAGTGTGTGGGCTCTTCTGAGTTTTGCTGTTACATGGGGATTCAGTTGTCTGAAAAAACGCGTTTATTTCGGGCTGAAAAACACGTTTTGAAAAGTGTGCTGTTACTGCCCCATAACTTACATGGGGTTGACCAAACTTGCAGAAACATGTTTATTTCTGGTGAAAAACACGTTTTGACCCTTTCTGCACACTGGGGTTAAGAGCTGAGTGTGTGGGCTCTTCTTAGCCTTGCTGTTACCTGGGGATTCAGTTGTCTGAAAAAACGCGTTTATTTCGGGCTGAAAAACACGTTTTGAAAAGTGTGCTGTTACTGCCCCATAACTTACATGGGGTTGACCAAACTTGCAGAAACATGTTTATTTCTGCTGAAAAACACGTTTTGACCCCTTCTGCACACTGGGGTTAAGAGCTGAGTGTGTTTGCTCTTCTTAGCCTTGCTGTTACCTGGGGATTCAGTTGTCTGAAAAAACGCGTTTATTTCGGGCTGAAAAACACGTTTTGAAAAGGGTGCTGTTACTGCCCCATAACTTACATGGGGTTGACCAAACTTGCAGAAACATATTTATTTCTGCTGAAAAACACGTTTTGACCCTTTCTGCACACTGGGGTTAAGAGCTGAGTGTGTGGGCTCTTCTGAGCCTTGCTGTTACCTGGGGATTCAGTTGTATGAAAAAACGCGTTTATTTCGGGCTGAAAAACACGTTTTGAAAAGGGTGCTGTTACTGCCCCATAACTTACATGGGGTTGACCAAACTTGCAGAAACATGTTTATTTCTGCTGAAAAACACGTTTTGACCCTTTCTGCACAGTGGGGTTAAGAGCTGAGTGTGTGGGCTCTTCTGAGCCTTGCTGTTACATGGGGATTCAGTTGTCTGAAAAAACGCGTTTATTTCGGGCGGAAAAACACGTTTTGAAAAGTGTGCTGTTACTGCCCCATAACTTACATGGGGTTGACCAAACTTGCAGAAACATGTTTATTTCTGCTGAAAAACACGTTTTGACCCTTTCTGCACACTGGGGTTAAGAGCTGAGTGTGTGGGCTCTTCTGAGCCTTGCTGTTACCTGGGGATTCAGTTGTCTGAAAAAACGCGTTTATTTCGGGCTGAAAAACACGTTTTGAAAAGGGTGCTGTTACTGCCCCATAACTTACATGGGGTTGACGAAACTTGCAGAAACATGTTTATTTCTGCTGAAAAACACGTTTTGACCCTTTCTGCACACTGGGGTTAAGAGCTGAGTGTGTGGGCTCTTCTGAGACTTGCTGTTACTTGGGGATTCAGTTGTCTAAAAAAACGCGTTTATTTCGGGCTGAAAAACACGTTTTGAAAAGGGTGCTGTTACTGCCCCATAACTTACATGGGGTTGACCAAACTTGCAGAAACATGTTTATTTCTGCAGAAAAACACGTTTTGACCCTTTCTGCACAGTGGGGTTAAGAGCTTAGTGTGTGGGCTCTTCTGAGACTTGCTGTTACCTGGGGATTCAGTTGTCTGAAAAAACGCGTTTATTTCGGGCTGAAAAACACGTTTTGAAAAGGGTGCTGTTACTGCCCCATAACTTACATGGGGTTGACCAAACTTGCAGAAACATGATTATTTCTGCTGAAAAACACGTTTTGACCCTTTCTGCACACTGGGGTTAAGAGCTGAGTGTGCTGGCTCTTCTGAGACTTGCTGTTACTTGGGGATTCAGTTGTCTGAAAAAAAGCGTTTATTTCGGGCTGAAAAACACGTTTTGAAAAGGGTGCTGTTACTGCCCCATAACTTACATGGGGTTGACCAAACTTGCAGAAACATGTTTATTTCTGCTGAAAAACACGTTTTAACCCTTTCTGCACAGTGGAGTTAAGAGCTGAGTGTGTGGGCTCTTCTGAGACTTGCTGTTACTTGGGGATTCAGTTGTCTGAAAAAACGCGTTTATTTCGGGCTGAAAAACACGTTTTGAAAAGGGTGCTGTTACTGCCCCATAACTTACATGGGGTTGACCAAACTTGCAGAAACATGTTTATTTCTGCTGAAAAACACGTTTTGACCCTTTCTGCACAGTGGGGTTAAGAGCTGAGTGTGTGGGCTCTTCTGAGTTTTGCTGTTACATGGGGATTCAGCTGTCTGAAAAAACGCGTTCATTTCGGGCTGAAAAAAACGTTTTGAAAAGGGTGCTGTTACTGCCCCATAACTTACAGGGGGTTGACCAAACTTGCAGAAACATGTTTATTTCTGCTGAAAAACACGTTTTGACCCTTTCTGCACACTGGGGTTAAGAGCTGAGTGTGCTGGCTCTTCTGAGACTTGCTGTTACTTGGGGATTCAGTTGTCTGAAAAAACGCGTTTATTTCGGGCTGAAAAACACGTTTTGAAAAGTGTGCTGTTACTGCCCCATAACTTACATGGGGTTGACCAAACTTGCAGAAACATGTTTATTTCAGCTGAAAAACACGTTTTGACCCTTTCTGCACACTGGGGTTAAGATCTGAGTGTGTGGGCTCTTCTGAGTTTTGCTGTTACATGGGGATTCAGTTGTCTGAAAAAACGCGTTTATTTCGGGCTGAAAAACACGTTTTGAAAAGTGTGCTGTTACTGCCCCATAACTTACATGGGGTTGACCAAACTTGCAGAAACATGTTTATTTCTGGTGAAAAACACGTTTTGACCCTTTCTGCACACTGGGGTTAAGAGCTGAGTGTGTGGGCTCTTCTTAGCCTTGCTGTTACCTGGGGATTCAGTTGTCTGAAAAAACGCGTTTATTTCGGGCTGAAAAACACGTTTTGAAAAGTGTGCTGTTACTGCCCCATAACTTACATGGGGTTGACCAAACTTGCAGAAACATGTTTATTTCTGCTGAAAAACACGTTTTGACCCCTTCTGCACACTGGGGTTAAGAGCTGAGTGTGTGGGCTCTTCTTAGCCTTGCTGTTACCTGGGGATTCAGTTGTCTGAAAAAACGCGTTTATTTCGGGCTGAAAAACACGTTTTGAAAAGGGTGCTGTTACTGCCCCATAACTTACATGGGGTTGACCAAACTTGCAGAAACATATTTATTTCTGCTGAAAAACACGTTTTGACCCTTTCTGCACACTGGGGTTAAGAGCTGAGTGTCTGGGCTCTTCTGAGCCTTGCTGTTACCTGGGGATTCAGTTGTATGAAAAAACGCGTTTATTTCGGGCTGAAAAACACGTTTTGAAAAGGGTGCTGTTACTGCCCCATAACTTACATGGGGTTGACCAAACTTGCAGAAACATGTTTATTTCTGCTGAAAAACACGTTTTGACCCTTTCTGCACACTGGGGTTAAGAGCTGAGTGTGTGGGCTCTTCTGAGACTTGCTGTTACTTGGGGATTCAGTTGTCTGAAAAAAAGCGTTTATTTCAGGGTGAAAAACACGTTTTGAAAAGGGTGCTGTTACTGCCCGATAACTTACATGGGGTTGACCAAACTTGCAGAAACATGTTTATTTCTGCTGAAAAACAAGTTTTGACCCTTTCTGCACACTGGGGTTAAGAGCTGAGTGTGTGGGCTCTTCTGAGACTTGCTGTGACTTGGGGATTCAGTTGTCTGAAAAAAAGCGTTTATTTCGGGCTGAAAAACACGTTTTGAAAAGTGTGCTGTTACTGCCCCATAACTTACATGGGGTTGACCAAACTTGCAGAAACATGTTTATTTCTGCTGAAAAACACGTTTTGACCCTTTCTGCACACTGGGGTTAAGATCTGAGTGTGTGGGCTCTTCTGAGTTTTGCTGTTACATGGGGATTCAGTTGTCTGAAAAAACGCGTTTATTTCGGGCTGAAAAACACGTTTTGAAAAGGGTGCTGTTACTGCCCCATAACTTACATGGGGTTGACCAAACTTGCAGAAACATGTTTATTTCTGCTGAAAAACACGTTTTGACCCTTTCTGCACACTGGGGTTAAGAGCTGAGTGTGTGGGCTCTTCTGAGCCTTGCTCTTACCTGGGGATTCAATTGTCTGAAAAAACGCGTTTATTTCGGGCTGAAAAACACGTTTTGAAAAGGGTGCTGTTACTGCCCCATAACTTACATGGGGTTGACCAAACTTGCAGAAACATGTTTATTTCTGCTGAAAAACACGTTTTGACCCTCTCTGCACAGTGGGGTTAAGAGCTGAGTGTGTGGGCTCTTCTGAGCCTTGCTGTTACATGGGGATTCAGTCGTCTGAAAAAACGCGTTTATTTCGGGCTGAAAAACACGTTTTGAAAAGGGTGCTGTTACTGCCCCATAACTTACATGGGGTTGACCAAACTTGCAGAAACATGTTTATTTCTGCTGAAAAACACGTTTTAACCCTTTCTGCACAGTGGGGTTAAGAGCTGAGTGTGTGGGCTCTTCTGAGACTTTCTGTTACTTGGGGATTCAGTTGTCTGAAAAAAAGCGTTTATTTCGGGCTGAAAAACACGTTTTGAAAAGGGTGCTGTTACTGCCCCATAACTTACATGGGGTTGACCAAACTTGCAGAAACATGTTTATTTCTGCTGAAAAACACGTTTTGACCCTCTCTGCACCGTGGGGTTAAGAGCTGAGTGTGTGGGCTCTTCTGAGCCTTGCTGTTACATGGGGATTCAGTCGTCTGAAAAAACGCGTTTATTTCGGGCTGAAAAACACGTTTTGAAAAGGGTGCTGTTACTGCCCCATAACTTACATGGGGTTGACCAAACTTGCAGAAACATGTTTATTTCTGCTGAAAAACACGTTTTAACCCTTTCTGCACAGTGGGGTTAAGAGCTGAGTGTGTGGGCTCTTCTGAGACTTTCTGTTACTTGGGGATTCAGTTGTCTGAAAAAAAGCGTTTATTTCGGGCTGAAAAACACGTTTTGAAAAGGGTGCTGTTACTGCCCCATAACTTACATGGGGTTGACCAAACTTGCAGAAACATGTTTATTTCTGCTGAAAAACACGTTTTGACCCTTTCTGCACACTGGGGTTAAGAGCTGAGTGTGTGGGCTCTTCTGAGACTTGCTGTTACTTGGGGATTCAGTTGTCTGAAAAAAAGCTTTTATTTCGGGCTGAAAAACACGTTTTGAAAAGGGTGCTGTTACTGCCCCATAACTTACATGGGGTTGACCAAACTTGCAGAAACATGTTTATTTCTGCTGAAAAACACGTTTTGACCCTTTCTGCACAGTGGGGTTAAGAGCTGAGTGTGTGGGCTCTTCTGAGCCTTGCTGTTACATGGGGATTCAGTTGTCTGAAAAAACGCGTTTATTTCGGGCGGAAAAACACGTTTTGAAAAGTGTGCTGTTACTGCCCCATAACTTACATGGGGTTGACCAAACTTGCAGAAACATGTTTATTTCTGCTGAAAAACACGTTTTGACCCTTTCTGCACACTGGGGTTAAGAGCTGAGTGTGTGGGCTCTTCTGAGCCTTGCTGTTACCTGGGGATTCAGTTGTCTGAAAAAACGCGTTTATTTCGGGCTGAAAAACACGTTTTGAAAAGGGTGCTGTTACTGCCCCATAACTTACATGGGGTTGACGAAACTTGCAGAAACATGTTTATTTCTGCTGAAAAACACGTTTTGACCCTTTCTGCACACTGGGGTTAAGAGCTGAGTGTGTGGGCTCTTCTGAGACTTGCTGTTACTTGGGGATTCAGTTGTCTAAAAAAACGCGTTTATTTCGGGCTGAAAAACACGTTTTGAAAAGGGTGCTGTTACTGCCCCATAACTTACATGGGGTTGACCAAACTTGCAGAAACATGTTTATTTCTGCAGAAAAACACGTTTTGACCCTTTCTGCACAGTGGGGTTAAGAGCTTAGTGTGTGGGCTCTTCTGAGACTTGCTGTTACCTGGGGATTCAGTTGTCTGAAAAAACGCGTTTATTTCGGGCTGAAAAACACGTTTTGAAAAGGGTGCTGTTACTGCCCCATAACTTACATGGGGTTGACCAAACTTGCAGAAACATGTTTATTTCTGCTGAAAAACACGTTTTGACCCTTTCTGCACACTGGGGTTAAGATCTGAGTGTGTGGGCTCTTCTGAGTTTTGCTGTTACATGGGGATTCAGTTGTCTGAAAAAACGCGTTTATTTCGGGCTGAAAAACACGTTTTGAAAAGGGTGCTGTTACTGCCCTATAACTTACATGGGGTTGACCAAACTTGCAGAAACATGTTTATTTCTGCTGAAAAACACGTTTTAACCCTTTCTGCACAGTGGGGTTAAGAGCTGAGTGTGTGGGCTCTTCTGAGACTTGCTGTTACTTGGGGATTCAGTTGTCTGAAAAAAAGCGTTTATTTCGGGCTGAAAAACACGTTTTGAAAAGGGTGCTGTTACTGCCCCATAACTTACATGGGGTTGACCAAACTTGCAGAAACATGTTTATTTCTGCTGAAAAACACGTTTTGACCCTCTCTGCACAGTGGGGTTAAGAGCTGAGTGTGTGGGCTCTTCTGAGCCTTGCTGATACATGGGGATTCAGTCGTCTGAAAAAACGCGTTTATTTCGGGCTGAAAAACACGGTTTGAAAAGGGTGCTGTTACTGCCCCATAACTTACATGGGGTTGACCAAACTTGCAGAAACATGTTTATTTCTGCTGAAAAACACGTTTTGACCCTTTCTGCACACTGGGGTTAAGAGCTGAGTGTGTGGGCTCTTCTTAGCCTTGCTGTTACCTGGGGATTCAGTTGTCTGAAAAAACGCGTTTATTTCGGGCTGAAAAACACGTTTTGAAAAGGGTGCTGTTACTGCCCCATAACTTACATGGGGTTGACCAAACTTGCAGAAACATATTTATTTCTGCTGAAAAACACGTTTTGACCCTTTCTGCACACTGGGGTTAAGAGCTGAGTGTCTGGGCTCTTCTGAGCCTTGCTGTTACCTGGGGATTCAGTTGTATGAAAAAACGCGTTTATTTCGGGCTGAAAAACACGTTTTGAAAAGGGTGCTGTTACTGCCCCATAACTTACATGGGGTTGACCAAACTTGCAGAAACATGTTTATTTCTGCTGAAAAACACGTTTTGACCCTTTCTGCACACTGGGGTTAAGAGCTGAGTGTGTGGGCTCTTCTGAGACTTGCTGTTACTTGGGGATTCAGTTGTCTGAAAAAAAGCGTTTATTTCAGGGTGAAAAACACGTTTTGAAAAGGGTGCTGTTACTGCCCGATAACTTACATGGGGTTGACCAAACTTGCAGAAACATGTTTATTTCTGCTGAAAAACAAGTTTTGACCCTTTCTGCACACTGGGGTTAAGAGCTGAGTGTGTGGGCTCTTCTGAGACTTGCTGTGACTTGGGGATTCAGTTGTCTGAAAAAAAGCGTTTATTTCGGGCTGAAAAACACGTTTTGAAAAGTGTGCTGTTACTGCCCCATAACTTACATGGGGTTGACCAAACTTGCAGAAACATGTTTATTTCTGCTGAAAAACACGTTTTGACCCTTTCTGCACACTGGGGTTAAGATCTGAGTGTGTGGGCTCTTCTGAGTTTTGCTGTTACATGGGGATTCAGTTGTCTGAAAAAACGCGTTTATTTCGGGCTGAAAAACACGTTTTGAAAAGGGTGCTGTTACTGCCCCATAACTTACATGGGGTTGACCAAACTTGCAGAAACATGTTTATTTCTGCTGAAAAACACGTTTTGACCCTTTCTGCACACTGGGGTTAAGAGCTGAGTGTGTGGGCTCTTCTGAGCCTTGCTCTTACCTGGGGATTCAATTGTCTGAAAAAACGCGTTTATTTCGGGCTGAAAAACACGTTTTGAAAAGGGTGCTGTTACTGCCCCATAACTTACATGGGGTTGACCAAACTTGCAGAAACATGTTTATTTCTGCTGAAAAACACGTTTTGACCCTCTCTGCACAGTGGGGTTAAGAGCTGAGTGTGTGGGCTCTTCTGAGCCTTGCTGTTACATGGGGATTCAGTCGTCTGAAAAAACGCGTTTATTTCGGGCTGAAAAACACGTTTTGAAAAGGGTGCTGTTACTGCCCCATAACTTACATGGGGTTGACCAAACTTGCAGAAACATGTTTATTTCTGCTGAAAAACACGTTTTAACCCTTTCTGCACAGTGGGGTTAAGAGCTGAGTGTGTGGGCTCTTCTGAGACTTTCTGTTACTTGGGGATTCAGTTGTCTGAAAAAAAGCGTTTATTTCGGGCTGAAAAACACGTTTTGAAAAGGGTGCTGTTACTGCCCCATAACTTACATGGGGTTGACCAAACTTGCAGAAACATGTTTATTTCTGCTGAAAAACACGTTTTGACCCTCTCTGCACCGTGGGGTTAAGAGCTGAGTGTGTGGGCTCTTCTGAGCCTTGCTGTTACATGGGGATTCAGTCGTCTGAAAAAACGCGTTTATTTCGGGCTGAAAAACACGTTTTGAAAAGGGTGCTGTTACTGCCCCATAACTTACATGGGGTTGACCAAACTTGCAGAAACATGTTTATTTCTGCTGAAAAACACGTTTTAACCCTTTCTGCACAGTGGGGTTAAGAGCTGAGTGTGTGGGCTCTTCTGAGACTTTCTGTTACTTGGGGATTCAGTTGTCTGAAAAAAAGCGTTTATTTCGGGCTGAAAAACACGTTTTGAAAAGGGTGCTGTTACTGCCCCATAACTTACATGGGGTTGACCAAACTTGCAGAAACATGTTTATTTCTGCTGAAAAACACGTTTTGACCCTTTCTGCACACTGGGGTTAAGAGCTGAGTGTGTGGGCTCTTCTGAGACTTGCTGTTACTTGGGGATTCAGTTGTCTGAAAAAAAGCTTTTATTTCGGGCTGAAAAACACGTTTTGAAAAGGGTGCTGTTACTGCCCCATAACTTACATGGGGTTGACCAAACTTGCAGAAACATGTTTATTTCTGCTGAAAAACACGTTTTGACCCTTTCTGCACAGTGGGGTTAAGAGCTGAGTGTGTGGGCTCTTCTGAGCCTTGCTGTTACATGGGGATTCAGTTGTCTGAAAAAACGCGTTTATTTCGGGCGGAAAAACACGTTTTGAAAAGTGTGCTGTTACTGCCCCATAACTTACATGGGGTTGACCAAACTTGCAGAAACATGTTTATTTCTGCTGAAAAACACGTTTTGACCCTTTCTGCACACTGGGGTTAAGAGCTGAGTGTGTGGGCTCTTCTGAGCCTTGCTGTTACCTGGGGATTCAGTTGTCTGAAAAAACGCGTTTATTTCGGGCTGAAAAACACGTTTTGAAAAGGGTGCTGTTACTGCCCCATAACTTACATGGGGTTGACCAAACTTGCAGAAACATGTTTATTTCTGCTGAAAAACACGTTTTGACCCTTTCTGCACACTGGGGTTAAGAGCTGAGTGTGTGGGCTCTTCTGAGACTTGCTGTTACTTGGGGATTCAGTTGTCTAAAAAAACGCGTTTATTTCGGGCTGAAAAACACGTTTTGAAAAGGGTGCTGTTACTGCCCCATAACTTACATGGGGTTGACCAAACTTGCAGAAACATGTTTATTTCTGCAGAAAAACACGTTTTGACCCTTTCTGCACAGTGGGGTTAAGAGCTTAGTGTGTGGGCTCTTCTGAGACTTGCTGTTACCTGGGGATTCAGTTGTCTGAAAAAACGCGTTTATTTCGGGCTGAAAAACACGTTTTGAAAAGGGTGCTGTTACTGCCCCATAACTTACATGGGGTTGACCAAACTTGCAGAAACATGTTTATTTCTGCTGAAAAACACGTTTTGACCCTTTCTGCACACTGGGGTTAAGATCTGAGTGTGTGGGCTCTTCTGAGTTTTGCTGTTACATGGGGATTCAGTTGTCTGAAAAAACGCGTTTATTTCGGGCTGAAAAACACGTTTTGAAAAGGGTGCTGTTACTGCCCTATAACTTACATGGGGTTGACCAAACTTGCAGAAACATGTTTATTTCTGCTGAAAAACACGTTTTAACCCTTTCTGCACAGTGGGGTTAAGAGCTGAGTGTGTGGGCTCTTCTGAGACTTGCTGTTACTTGGGGATTCAGTTGTCTGAAAAAAAGCGTTTATTTCGGGCTGAAAAACACGTTTTGAAAAGGGTGCTGTTACTGCCCCATAACTTACATGGGGTTGACCAAACTTGCAGAAACATGTTTATTTCTGCTGAAAAACACGTTTTGACCCTCTCTGCACAGTGGGGTTAAGAGCTGAGTGTGTGGGCTCTTCTGAGCCTTGCTGATACATGGGGATTCAGTCGTCTGAAAAAACGCGTTTATTTCGGGCTGAAAAACACGGTTTGAAAAGGGTGCTGTTACTGCCCCATAACTTACATGGGGTTGACCAAACTTGCAGAAACATGTTTATTTCTGCTGAAAAACACGTTTTGACCCTTTCTGCACACTGGGGTTAAGAGCTGAGTGTGTGGGCTCTTCTGAGACTTGCTGTTACTTGGGGATTCAGTTGTCTGAAAAAAAGCGTTTATTTCGGGCTGAAAAACACGTTTTGAAAAGGGTGCTGTTACTGCCCCATAACTTACATGGGGTTGACCAAACTTGCAGAAACATGTTTATTTCTGCTGAAAAACACGTTTTGACCCTTTCTGCACAGTGGGGTTAAGAGCTGAGTGTGTGGGCTCTTCTGAGCCTTGCTGTTACATGGGGATTCAGTTGTCTGAAAAAACGCGTTTATTTCGGGCGGAAAAACACGTTTTGAAAAGTGTGCTGTTACTGCCCCATAACTTACATGGGGTTGACCAAACTTGCAGAAACATGTTTATTTCTGCAGAAAAACACGTTTTGACCCTTTCTGCACAGTGGGGTTAAGAGCTTAGTGTGTGGGCTCTTCTGAGACTTGCTGTTACCTGGGGATTCAGTTGTCTGAAAAAACGCGTTTATTTCGGGCTGAAAAACACGTTTTGAAAAGGGTGCTGTTACTGCCCCATAACTTACATGGGGTTGACCAAACTTGCAGAAACATGTTTATTTCTGCTGAAAAACACGTTTTGACCCTTTCTGCACACTGGGGTTAAGATCTGAGTGTGTGGGCTCTTCTGAGTTTTGCTGTTACATGGGGATTCAGTTGTCTGAAAAAACGCGTTTATTTCGGGCTGAAAAACACGTTTTGAAAAGGGTGCTGTTACTGCCCTATAACTTACATGGGGTTGACCAAACTTGCAGAAACATGTTTATTTCTGCTGAAAAACACGTTTTAACCCTTTCTGCACACTGGGATTAAGATCTGAGTGTGTGGGCTCTTCTGAGTTTTGCTGTTACATGGGGATTCAGTTGTCTGAAAAAACGCGTTTATTTCGGGCTGAAAAACACGTTTTGAAAAGGGTGCTGTTACTGCCCCATAACTTATATGGGGTTGACCAAACTTGCAGAAACATGTTTATTTCTGCTGAAAAACACGTTTTAACCCTTTCTGCACAGTGGGGTTAAGAGCTGAGTGTGTGGGCTCTTCTGAGACTTGCTGTTACTTGGGGATTCAGTTGTCTGAAAAAAAGCGTTTATTTCGGGCTGAAAAACACGTTTTGAAAAGGGTGCTGTTACTGCCCCATAACTTACATGGGGTTGACCAAACTTGCAGAAACATGTTTATTTCTGCTGAAAAACACGTTTTGACCCTCTCTGCACAGTGGGGTTAAGAGCTGAGTGTGTGGGCTCTTCTGAGCCTTGCTGTTACATGGGGATTCAGTCGTCTGAAAAAACGCGTTTATTTCGGGCTGAAAAACACGGTTTGAAAAGGGTGCTGTTACTGCCCCATAACTTACATGGGGTTGACCAAACTTGCAGAAACATGTTTATTTCTGCTGAAAAACACGTTTTGACCCTTTCTGCACACTGGGGTTAAGAGCTGAGTGTGTGGGCTCTTCTGAGACTTGCTGTTACTTGGGGATTCAGTTGTCTGAAAAAAAGCTTTTATTTCGGGCTGAAAAACACGTTTTGAAAAGGGTGCTGTTACTGCCCCATAACTTACATGGGGTTGACCAAACTTGCAGAAACATGTTTATTTCTGCTGAAAAACACGTTTTGACCCTTTCTGCACAGTGGGGTTAAGAGCTGAGTGTGTGGGCTCTTCTGAGCCTTGCTGTTACATGGGGATTCAGTTGTCTGAAAAAACGCGTTTATTTCGGGCGGAAAAACACGTTTTGAAAAGTGTGCTGTTACTGCCCCATAACTTACATGGGGTTGACCAAACTTGCAGAAACATGTTTATTTCTGCTGAAAAACACGTTTTGACCCTTTCTGCACACTGGGGTTAAGAGCTGAGTGTGTGGGCGCTTCTGAGCCTTGCTGTTAACTGGGGATTCAGTTGTCTGAAAAAACGCGTTTATTTCGGGCTGAAAAACACGTTTTGAAAAGGGTGCTGTTACTGCCCCATAACTTACATGGGGTTGACGAAACTTGCAGAAACATGTTTATTTCTGCTGAAAAACACGTTTTGACCCTTTCTGCACACTGGGGTTAAGAGCTGAGTGTGTGGGCTCTTCTGAGACTTGCTGCTACTTGGGGATTCAGTTGTCTAAAAAAACGCGTTTATTTCGGGCTGAAAAACACGTTTTGAAAAGGGTGCTGTTACTGCCCCATAACTTACATGGGGTTGACCAAACTTGCAGAAACATGTTTATTTCTGCTGAAAAACACGTTTTGACCCTTTCTGCACAGTGGGGTTAAGAGCTTAGTGTGTGGGCTCTTCTGAGACTTGCTGTGACTTGGGGATTCAGTTGTCTGAAAAACCGCGTTTATTTCGGGCTGAAAAACACGTTTTGAAAAGTGTGCTGTTACTGCCCCATAACTTACATGGGGTTGACCAAACTTGCAGAAACATGTTTATTTCTGCTGAAAAACACGTTTTGACCCTTTCTGCACACTAGGGTTAAGAGCTGAGTGTGTGGGCTCTTCTGAGCCTTGCTGTTACCTGGGGATACAGTTGTCTGAAAAAACGCGTTTATTTCGGGCTGAAAAACACGTTTTGAAAAGGGTGCTGTTACTGCCCCATAACTTACATGGGGTTGACCAAACTTGCAGAAACATGTTTATTTCTGCTGAAAAACACGTTTTGACCCTTTCTGCACACTGGGGTTAAGAGCTGAGTGTGTGGGCTCTTCTGAGCCTTGCTCTTACCTGGGGATTCAGTTGTCTGAAAAAACGCGTTTATTTCGGGCTGAAAAACACGTTTTGAAAAGGGTGCTGTTACTGCCCCATAACTTACATGGGGTTGACCATACTTGCAGAAACATGTTTATTTCTGCTGAAAAACACGTTTTGACCCTCTCTGCACAGTGGGGTTAAGAGCTGAGTGTGTGGGCTCTTCTGAGCCTTGCTGTTACATGGGGATTCAGTCGTCTGAAAAAACGCGTTTATTTCGGGCTGAAAAACACGTTTTGAAAAGGGTGCTGTTACTGCCCCATAACTTACATGGGGTTGACCAAACTTGCAGAAACATGTTTATTTCTGCTGAAAAACACGTTTTAACCCTTTCTGCACAGTGGGGTTAAGAGCTGAGTGTGTGGGCTCTTCTGAGACTTTCTGTTACTTGGGGATTCAGTTGTCTGAAAAAAAGCGTTTATTTCGGGCTGAAAAACACGTTTTGAAAAGGGTGCTGTTACTGCCCCATAACTTACATGGGGTTGACCAATCTTGCAGAAACATGTTTATTTCTGCTGAAAAACACGTTTTGACCCTCTCTGCACCGTGGGGTTAAGAGCTGAGTGTGTGGGCTCTTCTGAGCCTTGCTGTTACATGGGGATTCAGTCGTCTGAAAAAACGCGTTTATTTCGGGCTGAAAAACACGTTTTGAAAAGGGTGCTGTTACTGCCCCATAACTTACATGGGGTTGACCAAACTTGCAGAAACATGTTTATTTCTGCTGAAAAACACGTTTTAACCCTTTCTGCACAGTGGGGTTAAGAGCTGAGTGTGTGGGCTCTTCTGAGACTTTCTGTTACTTGGGGATTCAGTTGTCTGAAAAAAAGCGTTTATTTCGGGCTGAAAAACACGTTTTGAAAAGGGTGCTGTTACTGCCCCATAACTTACATGGGGTTGACCAAACTTGCAGAAACATGTTTATTTCTGCTGAAAAACACGTTTTGACCCTTTCTGCACACTGGGGTTAAGAGCTGAGTGTGTGGGCTCTTCTGAGACTTGCTGTTACTTGGGGATTCAGTTGTCTGAAAAAAAGCTTTTATTTCGGGCTGAAAAACACGTTTTGAAAAGGGTGCTGTTACTGCCCCATAACTTACATGGGGTTGACCAAACTTGCAGAAACATGTTTATTTCTGCTGAAAAACACGTTTTGACCCTTTCTGCACAGTGGGGTTAAGAGCTGAGTGTGTGGGCTCTTCTGAGCCTTGCTGTTACCTGGGGATTCAGTTGTCTGAAAAAACGCGTTTATTTCGGGCGGAAAAACACGTTTTGAAAGTGTGCTGTTACTGCCCCATAACTTACATGGGGTTGACCAAACTTGCAGAAACATGTTTATTTCTGCTGAAAAACACGTTTTGACCCTTTCTGCACACTGGGGTTAAGAGCTGAGTGTGTGGGCTCTTCTGAGCCTTGCTGTTACCTGGGGATTCAGTTGTCTGAAAAAACGCGTTTATTTCGGGCTGAAAAACACGTTTTGAAAAGGGTGCTGTTACTGCCCCATAACTTACATGGGGTTGACCAAACTTGCAGAAACATGTTTATTTCTGCTGAAAAACACGTTTTGACCCTTTCTGCACACTGGGGTTAAGAGCTGAGTGTGTGGGCTCTTCTGAGACTTGCTGTTACTTGGGGATTCAGTTGTCTAAAAAAACGCGTTTATTTCGGGCTGAAAAACACGTTTGAAAAGGGTGCTGTTACTGCCCCATAACTTACATGGGGTTGACCAAACTTGCAGAAACATGTTTATTTCTGCAGAAAAACACGTTTTGACCCTTTCTGCACAGTGGGGTTAAGAGCTTAGTGTGTGGGCTCTTCTGAGACTTGCTGTGACTTGGGGATTCAGTTGTCTGAAAAAACGCGTTTATTTCGGGCTGAAAAACACGTTTTGAAAAGTGTGCTGTTACTGCCCCATAACTTACATGGGGTTGACCAAACTTGCAGAAACATGTTTATTTCTGCTGAAAAACACGTTTTGACCCTTTCTGCACACTAGGGTTAAGAGCTGAGTGTGTGGGCTCTTCTGAGCCTTGCTGTTACCTGGGGATACAGTTGTCTGAAAAAACGCGTTTATTTCGGGCTGAAAAACACGTTCTGAAAAGGGTGCTGTTACTGCCCCATAACTTACATGGGGTTGACCAAACTTGCAGAAACATGTTTATTTCTGCTGAAAAACACGTTTTGACCCTTTCTGCACACTGGGGTTAAGAGCTGAGTGTGTGGGCTCTTCTGAGCCTTGCTCTTACCTGGGGATTCAGTGTCTGAAAAACGCGTTTATTTCGGGCTGAAAAACACGTTTTGAAAAGGGTGCTGTTACTGCCCCATAACTTACATTTGGTTGACCAACTTGCAGAAACATGTTTATTTCTGCTGAAAAACACGTTTTGACCTTTCTGCACACTGGGGTTAAGAGCTGAGTGTGTGGGCTCTTCTGAGACTTGCTGTTACTTGGGGATTCAGTTGTCTGAAAAAAAGCGTTTAATTTCGGGCTGAAAAACACGTTTTGAAAAGGGTGCTGTTACTGCCCCATAACTTACATGGGGTTGACCAAACTTGCAGAAACATGTTTATTTCTGCTGAAAAACACGTTTTGACCCTTTCTGCACAGTGGGGTTAAGAGCTTAGTGTGTGGGCTCTTCTGAGACTTGCTGTGACTTGGGGATTCAGTTGTCTGAAAAAACGCATTTATTTCGGGCTGAAAAACACGTTTTGAAAAGTGTGCTGTTACTGCCCCATAACTTACATGGGGTTGACCAAACTTGCAGAAACATGTTTATTTCTGCTGAAAAACACGTTTTGACCCTTTCTGCACACTGGGGTTAAGAGCTGAGTGTGTGGGCTCTTCTGAGACTTGCTGTTACTTGGGGATTCAGTTGTCTGAAAAACCGCATTTATTTCGGGCTGAAAAACACGTTTTGAAAAGTGTGCTGTTACTGCCCCATAACTTACATGGGGTTGACCAAACTTGCAGAAACATGTTTATTTCTGCTGAAAAACACGTTTTGACCCTTTCTGCACACTAGGGTTAAGAGCTGAGTGTGTGGGCTCTTCTGAGCCTTGCTGTTACCTGGGGATACAGTTGTCTGAAAAAACGCGTTTATTTCGGGCTGAAAAACACGTTTTGAAAAGGGTGCTGTTACTGCCCCATAACTTACATGGGGTTGATAAAACTTGCAGAAACATGTTTATTTCTGCTGAAAAACACGTTTTGACCCTTTCTGCACACTGGGGTTAAGAGCTGAGTGTGTGGGCTCTTCTGAGCCTTGCTCTTACCTGGGGATTCAGTTGTCTGAAAAAACGCGTTTATTTCGGGCTGAAAAACACGTTTTGAAAAGGGTGCTGTTACTGCCCCATAACTTACATGGGGTTGACCAAACTTGCAGAAACATGTTTATTTCTGCTGAAAAACACGTTTTGACCCTTTCTGCACACTGGGGTTAAGAGCTGAGTGTGTGGGCTCTTCTGAGACTTGCTGTTACTTGGGGATTCAGTCTGTCTGAAAAAAAGCGTTTATGTCGGGCTGAAAAACACGTTTTGAAAAGTGTGCTGTTACTGCCCCATAACTTACATGGGGTTGACCAAACTTGCAGAAACATGTTTATTTCTGCTGAAAAACACGTTTTGACCCTTTCTGCACACTGGGGTTAAGAGCTGAGTGTGTGGGCTCTTCTGAGACTTGCTGTTACTTGGGGATTCAGTTGTCTGAAAAAAAGCGTTTATTTCGGGCTGAAAAACACTTTTTGAAAAAGGTGCTGTTACTGCCCCATAACTTACATGGGGTTGACCAAACCTTGCAGAAACATGTTTATTTCTGCTGAAAAACACGTTTTGACCCTTTCTGCACAGTGGGGTTAAGAGCTTAGTGTGTGGGCTCTTCTGAGACTTGCTGTGACTTGGGGATTCAGTTGTCTGAAAAAACGCGTTTATTTCGGGCTGAAAAACACGTTTTGAAAAGTGTGCTGTTACTGCCCCATAACTTACATGGGGTTGACCAAACTTGCAGAAACATGTTTATTTCTGCTGAAAAACACGTTTTGACCCTTTCTGCACACTGGGGTTAAGAGCTGAGTGTGTGGGCTCTTCTGAGACTTGCTGTTACTTGGGGATTCGTTGTCTGAAAAACCGCATTTATTTCGGGCTGAAAAACACGTTTTGAAAAGGGTGCTGTTACTGCCCCATAACTTACATGGGGTTGACCAAACTTGCAGAAACATGTTTATTTCTGCTGAAAAACACGTTTTTACCCTTTCTGCACAGTGGGTTAAGAGCTGAGTGTGTGGGCTCTTCTGAGCCTTGCTGTTACATGGGGATTCAGTCGTCTAAAAAACGCGTTTACTTCGGGCTGAAAAACACGTTTTGAAAAGGGTGCTGTTACTGCCCCATAACTTACATGGGGTTGACCAAACTTGCAGAAACATGTTTATTTCTGCTGAAAAACACGTTTTGAACCTCTCTGCACAGTGGGGTTAAGAGCTGAGTGTGTGGGCTCTTCTGAGCCTTGCTGTTACATGGGGATTCAGTTGTCTGAAAAAACGCGTTTATTTCGGGCGGAAAAACACGTTTTGAAAAGTGTGCTGTTACTGCCCCATAACTTACATGGGGTTGACCAAACTTGCAGAAACATGTTTATTTCTGCTGAAAAACACGTTTTGATCCTTTCTGCACACTGGGGTTAAGAGCTGAGTGTGTGGGCTCTTCTGAGCCTTGCTGTTACCTGGGATTCAGTTGTCTGAAAAAACACGTTTATTTCGGGCTGAAAAACACGTTTTGAAAAGGGTGCTGTTACTGCCCCATAACTTACATGGGGTTGACCAAACTTGCAGAAACATGTTTATTTCTGCTGAAAAACACGTTTTGACCCTTTCTGCACACTGGGGGTTAAGAGCTGAGTGTGTGGGCTCTTCTGAGACTTGCTGTTACTTGGGGATTCAGGTGTCTAAAAAAACGCGTTTTATTTCGGGCTGAAAAACACGTTTTGAAAAGGGTGCTGTTACTGCCCCATAACTTACATGGGGTTGACCAAACTTGCAGAAACATGTTTATTTCTGCTGAAAAACACGTTTTGACCCTTTCTGCACAGTGGGGTTAAGAGCTGAGTGTGTGGGCTCTTCTGAGCCTTGCTCTTACCTGGGGATTCAGTTGTCTGAAAAAACGCGTTTATTTCGGGCTGAAAAACACGTTTTGAAAAGGGTGCTGTTACTGCCCCATAACTTTCATGGGGTTGACCAAACTTGCAGAAACATGTTTATTTCTGCTGAAAAACACGTTTTGACCCTTTCTGCACACTGGGGTTAAGAGCTGAGTGTGTGGGCTCTTCTGAGACTTGCTGTTACTTGGGGATTCAGTTGTCTGAAAAAAAGCGTTTATTTCGGGCTGAAAAACACGTTTTGAAAAGTGTGCTGTTACTGCCCCATAACTTACATGGGGTTGACCAAACTTGCAGAAACATGTTTATTTCTGCTGAAAAACACGTTTTGACCCTTTCTGCACACTGGGGTTAAGAGCTGAGTGTGTGGGCTCTTCTGAGACTTGCTGTTACTTGGGGATTCAGTTGTCTGAAAAAAAGCGTTTATTTCGGGCTGAAAAACACTTTTTGAAAAAGGTGCTGTTACTGCCCCATAACTTACATGGGGTTGACCAAACTTGCAGAAACATGTTTATTTCTGCTGAAAAACACGTTTTGACCCTTTCTGCACAGTGGGGTTAAGAGCTTAGTGTGTGGGCTCTTCTGAGACTTGCTGTTACATGGGGATTCAGTTGTCTGAAAAAAACGCGTTTATTTCGGGCTGAAAAACACGTTTGAAAAGGGTGCTGTTACTGCCCCATAACTTACATGGGGTTGACCAAACTTGCAGAAACATGTTTATTTCTGCTGAAAAACACGTTTTGACCCTTTCTGCACAGTGGGGTTAAGAGCTTAGTGTGTGGGCTCTTCTGAGACTTGCTGTGACTTGGGGATTCAGTTTGTCTGAAAAAACGCGTTTATTTCGGGCTGAAAAACACGTTTTGAAAAGTGTGCTGTTACTGCCCCATAACTTACATGGGGTTGACCAAACTTGCAGAAACATGTTTATTTCTGCTGAAAAACACGTTTTGACCCTTTCTGCACACTGGGGTTAAGAGCTGAGTGTGTGGGCTCTTCTGAGACTTGCTGTTACTTGGGGATTCAGTTGTCTGAAAACCGCATTTATTTTCGGGCTGAAAAACACGTTTTGAAAAGGGTGCTGTTACTGCCCCATAACTTACATGGGGTTGACCAAACTTGCAGAAACATGTTTATTTCTGCTGAAAAACACGTTTTGACCCTTTCTGCACACTGGAGTTAAGATCTGAGTGTGTGGGCTCTTCTGAGTTTTGCTGTTACATGGGGATTCAGTTGTCTGAAAAAAAGCGTTTATTTCGGGCTGAAAAACACGTTTTGAAAAAGGTGCTGTTACTGCCCCATAACTTACATGGGGTTGACCAAACTTGCAGAAACATGTTTATTTCTGCTGAAAAACACGTTTTGACCCTTTCTGCACAGTGGGGTTAAGAGCTGAGTGTGTGGGCTCTTCTGAGTTTTGCTGTTACATGGGGATTCAGTTGTCTGAAAAAAACGCGTTTATTTCGGGCTGAAAAACACGTTTTGAAAAGGGTGCTGTTACTGCCCCATAACTTACATGGGGTTGACCAAACTTGCAGAAACATGTTTATTTCTGCTGAAAAACACGTTTTGACCCTTTCTGCACAGTGGGGTTAAGAGCTGAGTGTGTGGGCTCTTCTGAGCCTTGCTGTTACATGGGATTCAGTTGTCTGAAAAAAAGCGTTTATTTCGGGCTGAAAAACACGTTTTTGAAAAGGGTGCTGTTACTGCCCCATAACTTACATGGGGTTGATCAAACTTGCAGAAACATGTTTATTTCTGCTGAAAAACACGTTTTGACCCTTTCTGCACAGTGGGGTTAAGAGCTGAGTGTGTGGGCTCTTCTGAGACTTGCTGTTACTTGGGGATTCAGTTGTCTGAATTAACACGTTTATTTCGGGCTGAAAAACACGTTTTGAAACGGGTGCTGTTACTGCCCCCATAACTTACATGGGTTTGACCAAACTTGTAGAAACATGTTTATTTCTGCTGAAAAACACGTTTTGACCCTTTCTGCACAGTGGGGTTAAGAGCTGAGTGTGTGGCTCTTCTGAGTTTTGCTGTTACATGGGGATTCAGTTGTCTGAAAAAAACGCGTTTATTTCGGGCTGAAAAACACGTTTGAAAAGGGTGCTGTTACTGCCCCATAACTTACATGGGGTTGACCAAACTTGCAGAAACATGTTTATTTCTGCTGAAAAACACGTTTTGACCCTTTCTGCACAGTGGGGTTAAGAGCTGAGTGCGTGGGCTCTTCTGAGACTTGCTGTGACTTGGGGATTCAGTTGTCTGAAAAAACGCGTTTATTTCGGGCTGAAAAACACGTTTTGAAAAGTGTGCTGTTACTGCCCCATAACTTACATGGGGTTGACCAAACTTGCAGAAACATGTTTATTTCTGCTGAAAAACACGTTTTGACCCTTTCTGCACACTCGGGTTAAGATCTGAGTGTGTGGGCTCTTCTGAGTTTTGCTGTTACATGGGGATTCAGTTGTCTGAAAAAACGCGTTTATTTCGGGCTGAAAAACACGTTTTGAAAAGTGTGCTGTTACTGCCCCATAACTTACATGGGGTTGACCAAACTTGCAGAAACATGTTTATTTCTGCTGAAAAACACGTTTTGACCCTTTCTGCACACTGGGGTTAAGAGCTGAGTGTGTGGCTCTTCTGAGCCTTGCTGTTACATGGGGATTCAGTTGTCTGAAAAAAAGCGTTTTTTTCGGGCTGAAAAACACGTTTTGAAAAAGGGTGCTGTTACTGCCCCATAACTTACATGGGGTTGACCAAACTTGCAGAAACATGTTTATTTCTGCTGAAAAACACGTTTTAACCCTTTCTGCACAGTGGGGTTAAGAGCTGAGTGTGTGGGCTCTTCTGAGACTTGCTGTTACTTGGGGATTCAGTTGTCTGAAAAAAGCGTTTATTTCGGGCTGAAAAACACGTTTTGAAAAGGGTGCTGTTACTGCCCCATAACTTACATGGGGTTGACCAAACTTGCAGAAACATGTTTATTTCTGCTGAAAAACACGTTTTAACCCTTTCTGCACACTGGGGTTAAGAGCTGAGTGTGTGGGCTCTTCTGAGACTTGCTGTTACTTGGGGATTCAGTTGTCTGAAAAAAGCGTTTATTTCGGGCTGAAAAACACGTTTTGAAAAGTGTGCTGTTACTGCCCCATAACTTACATGGGGTTGACCAACTTGCAGAAACATGTTTATTTCTGCTGAAAAACACGTTTTGACCCTTTCTGCACACTGGGTTAAGAGCTGAGTGTGTGGGCTCTTCTGAGACTTGCTGTTACTTGGGGATTCAGTTGTCTGAAAAAAAGCTTTTATTTCGGGCTGAAAAACACGTTTTGAAAAGGGTGCTGTTACTGCCCCATAACTTACATGGGGTTGACCAAACTTGCAGAAACATGTTTATTTCTGCTGAAAAACACGTTTTGACCCTTTCTGCACACTGGGGTTAAGAGCTGAGTGTGTGGGCTCTTCTGAGACTTGCTGTTACTTGGGGATTCAGTTGTCTGAAAAAAGCGTTTATTTCGGGCTGAAAAACACGTTTTGAAAAGGGTGCTGTTACTGCCCCATAACTTACATGGGGTTGATCAAACTTGCAGAAACATGTTTATTTCTGCTGAAAAACACGTTTTGACCCTTTCTGCACAGTGGGGTTAAGAGCTGAGTGTGTGGGCTCTTCTGAGACTTGCTGTTACTTGGGGATTCAGTTGTCTGAATTAACGCGTTTATTTCGGGCTGAAAAACACGTTTTGAAACGGGTGCTGTTACTGCCCCATAACTTACATGGGTTTGACCAAACTTGTAGAAACATGTTTATTTCTGCTGAAAAACACGTTTTGACCCTTTCTGCACAGTGGGGTTAAGAGCTGAGTGTGTGGGCTCTTCTGAGTTTTGCTGTTACATGGGGATTCAGTTGTCTGAAAAAAACGCGTTTATTTCGGGCTGAAAAACACGTTTTGAAAAGGGTGCTGTTACTGCCCCATAACTTACATGGGGTTGACCAAACTTGCAGAAACATGTTTATTTCTGCTGAAAAACACGTTTTGACCCTTTCTGCACAGTGCGGTTAAGAGCTGAGTGCGTGGGCTCTTCTGAGACTTGCTGTGACTTGGGGATTCAGTTGTCTGAAAAAACGCGTTTATTTCGGGCTGAAAAACATGTTTTGAAAAGTGTGCTGTTACTGCCCCATAACTTACATGGGGTTGACCAAACTTGCAGAAACATGTTTATTTCTGCTGAAAAACACGTTTTGACCCTTTCTGCACACTGGGGTTAAGATCTGAGTGTGTGGGCTCTTCTGAGTTTTGCTGTTACATGGGATTCAGTTGTCTGAAAAAACGCGTTTATTTCGGGCTGAAAAACACGTTTTGAAAAGTGTGCTGTTACTGCCCATAACTTACATGGGGTTGACCAAACTTGCAGAAACATGTTTATTTCTGCTGAAAAACACGTTTTGACCCTTTCTGCACACTGGGGTTAAGAGCTGAGTGTGTGGCTCTTCTGAGACTTGCTGTTACTTGGGGATTCAGTTGTCTGAAAAAAAGCGTTTATTTCGGGCTGAAAAACACGTTTTGAAAAGGGTGCTTTTACTGCCCCATAACTTACATGGGGTTGACCAAACTTGCAGAACATGTTTATTTCTGCTGAAAAACACGTTTTGACCCTTTCTGCACAGTGGGGTTAAGAGCTGAGTGTGTTGGCTCTTCTGAGCCTTGCTGTTACATGGGGATTCAGTTGTCTGAAAAAAAGCGTTTATTTCGGGCTGAAAAACACGTTTTGAAAAGGGTGCTGTTACTGCCCCATAACTTACATGGGGTTGACCAAACTTGCAGAAACATGTTTATGTCTGCTGAAAAACACGTTTTGACCCTTTCTGCACACTGGGGTTAAGATCTGAGTGTGTGGGCTCTTCTGAGTTTTGCTGTTACATGGGGATTCAGTTGTCTGAAAAAAAGCGTTTATTTCGGGCTGAAAAACACGTTTTGAAAAGTGTGCTGTTACTGTCCCATAACTTACATGGGGTTGACCAAACTTGCAGAAACGTTTATTTCTGCTGAAAACACGTTTTGACCCTTTCTGCACACTGGGGTTAAGAGCTGAGTGTGTGGGCTCTTCTGAGACTTGCTGTTACTTGGGGATTCAGTTGTCTGAAAAAAAGCGTTTATTTCGGGCTGAAAAACACGTTTTGAAAAGGGTGCTGTTACTGCCCCATAACTTACATGGGGTTGACCAAACTTGCAGAAACATGTTTATTTCTGCTGAAAAACACGTTTTAACCCTTTCTGCACACTGGGGTTAAGAGCTGAGTGTGTGGGCTCTTCTGAGACTTGCTGTTACTTGGGGATTCAGTTGTCTGAAAAAAAGCGTTTATTTCGGGCTGAAAAACACGTTTTGAAAAGGGTGCTGTTACTGCCCCATAACTTACATGGGGTTGACCAAACTTGCAGAAACATGTTTATTTCTGCTGAAAAACACGTTTTTGACCCTTTCTGCACACTGGGGTTAAGAGCTGAGTGTGTGGGCTCTTCTGAGGACTTGCTGTTACTTGGGGATTCAGTTGTCTGAAAAAAAGCTTTTATTTCGGGCTGAAAAACACGTTTTGAAAAGGGTGCTGTTACTGCCCCATAACTTACATGGGGTTGACCAAACTTGCAGAAACATGTTTATTTCTGCTGAAAAACACGTTTTGACCCTTTCTGCACACTGGGGTTAAGAGCTGAGTGTGTGGGCTCTTCTGAGACTTGCTGTTACTTGGGGATTCAGTTGTCTGAAAAAAAGCGTTTATTTCGGGCTGAAAAACACGTTTTGAAAAGGGTGCTGTTACTGCCCCATAACTTACATGGGGTTGACCAAACTTGCAGAAACATGTTTATTTCTGCTGAAAAACACGTTTTAACCCTTTCTGCACACTGGGGTTAAGAGCTGAGTGTGTGGGCTCTTCTGAGACTTGCTGTTACTTGGGGATTCAGTTGTCTGAAAAAAAGCGTTTATTTCGGGCTGAAAAACACGTTTTGAAAAGGGTGCTGTTACTGCCCCATAACTTACATGGGGTTGACCAAACTTGCAGAAACATGTTTATTTCTGCTGAAAAACACGTTTTGACCCTTTCTGCACACTGGGGTTAAGAGCTGAGTGTGCTGGCTCTTCTGAGACTTGCTGTGACTTGGGGATTCAGTTGTCTGAAAAACCGCATTTATTTCGGGCTGAAAAACACGTTTTGAAAAGTGTGCTGTTACTGCCCCATAACTTACATGGGGTTGACCAAACTTGCAGAAACATGTTTATTTCTGCTGAAAAACACGTTTTGACCCTTTCTGCACACTAGGGTTAAGAGCTGAGTGTGTGGGCTCTTCTGAGCCTTGCTGTTACCTGGGGATACAGTTGTCTGAAAAAACGCGTTTATTTCGGGCTGAAAAACACGTTTTGAAAAGGGTGCTGTTACTGCCCCATAACTTACATGGGGTTGACCAAACTTGCAGAAACATGTTTATTTCTGCTGAAAAACACGTTTTGACCCTTTCTGCACACTGGGGTTAAGAGCTGAGTGTGTGGGCTCTTCTGAGCCTTGCTCTTACCTGGGGATTCAGTTGTCTGAAAAAACGCGTTTATTTCGGGCTGAAAAACACGTTTTGAAAAGGGTGCTGTTACTGCCCCATAACTTACATGGGGTTGACCAAACTTGCAGAAACATGTTTATTTCTGCTGAAAAACACGTTTTGACCCTTTCTGCACACTGGGGTTAAGAGCTGAGTGTGTGGGCTCTTCTGAGACTTGCTGTTACTTGGGGATTCAGTTGTCTGAAAAAAAGCGTTTATGTCGGGCTGAAAAACACGTTTTGAAAAGTGTGCTGTTACTGCCCCATAACTTACATGGGGTTGACCAAACTTGCAGAAACATGTTTATTTCTGCTGAAAAACACGTTTTGACCCTTTCTGCACACTGGGGTTAAGAGCTGAGTGTGTGGGCTCTTCTGAGACTTGCTGTTACTTGGGGATTCAGTTGTCTGAAAAAAAGCGTTTATTTCGGGCTGAAAAACACTTTTTGAAAAAGGTGCTGTTACTGCCCCATAACTTACATGGGGTTGACCAAACTTGCAGAAACATGTTTATTTCTGCTGAAAAACACGTTTTGACCCTTTCTGCACAGTGGGGTTAAGAGCTTAGTGTGTGGGCTCTTCTGAGACTTGCTGTGACTTGGGATTCAGTTGTCTGAAAAAACGCGTTTATTTCGGGCTGAAAAACACGTTTTGAAAAGTGTGCTGTTACTGCCCCATAACTTACATGGGGTTGACCAAACTTGCAGAAACATGTTTATTTCTGCTGAAAAACACGTTTTGACCCTTTCTGCACACTGGGGTTAAGAGCTGAGTGTGTGGGCTCTTCTGAGACTTGCTGTTACTTGGGGATTCAGTTGTCTGAAAAACCGCATTTATTTCGGGCTGAAAAACACGTTTTGAAAAGGGTGCTGTTACTGCCCCATAACTTACATGGGGTTGACCAAACTTGCAGAAACATGTTTATTTCTGCTGAAAACACGTTTTTACCCTTTCTGCACAGTGGGGTTAAGAGCTGAGTGTGTGGGCTCTTCTGAGCCTTGCTGTTACATGGGGATTCAGTCGTCTAAAAAAACGCGTTTACTTCGGGCTGAAAAACACGTTTTGAAAAGGGTGCTGTTACTGCCCCATAACTTACATGGGGTTACATGGGGTTGACCAAACTTGCAGAAACATGTTTATTTCTGCTGAAAAACACGTTTTGACCCTCTCTGCACAGTGGGGTTAAGAGCTGAGTGTGTGGGCTCTTCTGAGCCTTGCTGTTACATGGGGATTCAGTTGTCTGAAAAAACGCGTTTATTTCGGGCGGAAAAACACGTTTTGAAAAGTGTGCTGTTACTGCCCCATAACTTACATGGGGTTGACCAAACTTGCAGAAACATGTTTATTTCTGCTGAAAAACACGTTTTGATCCTTTCTGCAAACTGGGGTTAAGAGCTGAGTGTGTGGGCTCTTCTGAGCCTTGCTGTTACCTGGGGATTCAGTTGTCTGAAAAAACGCGTTTATTTCGGGCTGAAAAACACGTTTTGAAAAGGGTGCTGTTACTGCCCCATAACTTACATGGGGTTGACCAAACTTGCAGAAACATGTTTATTTCTGCTGAAAAACACGTTTTGACCCTTTCTGCACACTGGGGTTAAGAGCTGAGTGTGTGGGCTCTTCTGAGACTTGCTGTTACTTGGGGATTCAGTTGTCTAAAA
This sequence comes from Lepisosteus oculatus, assembly GCF_040954835.1. Classification (NCBI taxonomy): domain Eukaryota; kingdom Metazoa; phylum Chordata; class Actinopteri; order Semionotiformes; family Lepisosteidae; genus Lepisosteus; species Lepisosteus oculatus. The sequence continues at coordinate 2,652 of NW_027168032.1, read as the reverse complement.
AAACGCGTTTATTTCGGGCTGAAAAACACGTTTTGAAAAGGGTGCTGTTACTGCCCCATAACTTACATGGGGTTGACCAAACTTGCAGAAACATGTTTATTTCTGCTGAAAAACACGTTTTGACCCTTTCTGCACACTAGGGTTAAGAGCTGAGTGTGTGGGCTCTTCTGAGCCTTGCTGTTACCTGGGGATACAGTTGTCTGAAAAAACGCGTTTATTTCGGGCTGAAAAACACGTTTTGAAAAGGGTGCTGTTACTGCCCCATAACTTACATGGGGTTGACCAAACTTGCAGAAACATGTTTATTTCTGCTGAAAAACACGTTTTGACCCTTTCTGCACACTGGGGTTAAGAGCTGAGTGTGTGGGCTCTTCTGAGCCTTGCTCTTACCTGGGGATTCAGTTGTCTGAAAAAACGCGTTTATTTCGGGCTGAAAAACACGTTTTGAAAAGGGTGCTGTTACTGCCCCATAACTTTCATGGGGTTGACCAAACTTGCAGAAACATGTTTATTTCTGCTGAAAAACACGTTTTGACCCTTTCTGCACACTGGGGTTAAGAGCTGAGTGTGTGGGCTCTTCTGAGACTTGCTGTTACTTGGGGATTCAGTTGTCTGAAAAAAAGCGTTTATTTCGGGCTGAAAAACACGTTTTGAAAAGTGTGCTGTTACTGCCCCATAACTTACATGGGGTTGACCAAACTTGCAGAAACATGTTTATTTCTGCTGAAAAACACGTTTTGACCCTTTCTGCACACTGGGGTTAAGAGCTGAGTGTGTGGGCTCTTCTGAGACTTGCTGTTACTTGGGGATTCAGTTGTCTGAAAAAAACGCGTTTATTTCGGGCTGAAAAACACGTTTTGAAAAGGGTGCTGTTACTGCCCCATAACTTACATGGGGTTGACCAAACTTGCAGAAACATGTTTATTTCTGCTGAAAAACACGTTTTGACCCTTTCTGCACAGTGGGGTTAAGAGCTTAGTGTGTGGGCTCTTCTGAGACTTGCTGTGACTTGGGGATTCAGTTGTCTGAAAAAACGCGTTTATTTCGGGCTGAAAAACACGTTTTGAAAAGTGTGCTGTTACTGCCCCATAACTTACATGGGGTTGACCAAACTTGCAGAAACATGTTTATTTCTGCTGAAAAACACGTTTTGACCCTTTCTGCACACTGGGGTTAAGAGCTGAGTGTGTGGGCTCTTCTGAGACTTGCTGTTACTTGGGGATTCAGTTGTCTGAATTAACGCGTTTATTTCGGGCTGAAAAACACGTTTTGAAACGGGTGCTGTTACTGCCCCATAACTTACATGGGTTTGACAAAACTTGTAGAAACATGTTTATTTCTGCTGAAAAACACGTTTTAACCCTTTCTGCACAGTGGGGTTAAGAGCTGAGTGTGTGGGCTCTTCTGAGTTTTGCTGTTACATGGGGATTCAGTTGTCTGAAAAAAACGCGTTTATTTCGGGCTGAAAAACACGTTTTGAAAAGGGTGCTGTTACTGCCCCATAACTTACATGGGGTTGACCAAACTTGCAGAAACATGTTTATTTCTGCTGAAAAACACGTTTTGACCCTTTCTGCACAGTGCGGTTAAGAGCTGAGTGCGTGGGCTCTTCTGAGACTTGCTGTGACTTGGGGATTCAGTTGTCTGAAAAAACGCGTTTATTTCGGGCTGAAAAACATGTTTTGAAAAGTGTGCTGTTACTGCCCCATAACTTACATGGGGTTGACCAAACTTGCAGAAACATGTTTATTTCTGCTGAAAAACACGTTTTGACCCTTTCTGCACACTGGGGTTAAGATCTGAGTGTGTGGGCTCTTCTGAGTTTTGCTGTTACATGGGGATTCAGATGTCTGAAAAAACGCGTTTATTTCGGGCTGAAAAACACGTTTTGAAAAGTGTGCTGTTACTGCCCCATAACTTACATGGGGTTGACCAAACTTGCAGAAACATGTTTATTTCTGCTGAAAAACACGTTTTGACCCTTTCTGCACACTGGGGTTAAGAGCTGAGTGTGTGAGCTCTTCTGAGACTTGCTGTTACTTGGGGATTCAGTTGTCTGAAAAAAAGCGTTTATTTCGGGCTGAAAAACACGTTTTGAAAAGGGTGCTTTTACTGCCCCATAACTTACATGGGGTTGACCAAACTTGCAGAAACATGTTTATTTCTGCTGAAAAACACGTTTTGACCCTTTCTGCACAGTGGGGTTAAGAGCTGAGTGTGTTGGCTCTTCTGAGCCTTGCTGTTACATGGGGATTCAGTTGTCTGAAAAAAAGCGTTTATTTCGGGCTGAAAAACACGTTTTGAAAAGGATGCTGTTACTGCCCCATAACTTACATGGGGTTGACCAAACTTGCAGAAACATGTTTATGTCTGCTGAAAAACACGTTTTGACCCTTTCTGCACACTGGGGTTAAGATCTGAGTGTGTGGGCTCTTCTGAGACTTGCTGTTACTTGGGGATTCAGTTGTCTGAAAAAAAGCGTTTATTTCGGGCTGAAAAACACGTTTTGAAAAGGGTGCTGTTACTGCCCCATAACTTACATGGGGTTGACCAAACTTGCAGAAACATGTTTATTTCTGCTGAAAAACACGTTTTGACCCTTTCTGCACACTGGGGTTAAGAGCTGAGTGTGTGGGCTCTTCTGAGACTTGC